>NW_008825614.1:19615573-19616107 GCF_000699105.1 Pygoscelis adeliae
AAAACTGGACTGAACAAACTTTCTGTTCTCTTCCATTCAAATACCTGGGGGTGGGGAGGAATGGAAATTTGTAAAATATCTCCATGAGTTTCAGAGGTTGTCTCATCAGCAGCCACCGGTGAGGTGCCGGGGGGGAACTCACTCTCCAGTCACCGCAAGGCCACGTCCCCCTTCCTGACCCTTTTGCGCAGTCTGACAAGCACAGTCCCCCACACACTTGTACAGGAGGCTCCTGTCCCTGATGGGAACCACAGGGGTGACCCTCATCACCTCCGTCTCCACAGCTAAACACATCCTAAGCTAAGCCACCTTCTCTGAAACCGCCTGTCTCTGCCCGGTGGCAGCTCTGGTTCAGCCGTTACCCCCTCCCCCGCAGCCCCCAGAGTAGCCCTCTGGCACGGTTGGGGCCTTCCCGCTGGGCTCCCCCGGCTGGGCTTGGGAAGCGGCTGCCCTTACCTGGAGCGAACACCATGGTGCCGCCCGGGCGCGGCGCGGCTCAGCACCTCGGACAGCGCCCGGCCCCCGCACGGCTCA
>NW_008825614.1:19616362-19635109 GCF_000699105.1 Pygoscelis adeliae
ACGGGCACGGGCACGGGCACGGACACGGACACGGACGCTCTCAGGGAATCATCACCGCCACAACTCGTTGCCCTGCGGCGGCAGCAGGGGGAAGGGCAGGGGGAAGGGCAAAGGGGAGAGAGGTAATAGCGATCTGCCCGGCAGGGAGACCGGCTAATTGCTCCCAATTACCTCTCGGCAACAGCCCCGCTGCCTGACGTTTCGGGGTGCGCTGCTTTCGCCACAAGCTAACAGCCCTGCTAATAGGCTCCAGCGGCACCGGACTTTGTCACAGTATTTTAGTTTTCAGAGGTTCAAATGCTGAGGAGTTTATACTCTGATTTCACAGGGCTGTTAACCCAGCTCCACTGAACAGAAGCGCTTTGATTTAAGAGGGAACATGAATGTTTCAGCATATAAAAGGTGACATCAAGGCCAAAAGGTAAATATATTAATGAATAAGTAATAAAATAAAGAAGAGGAGGGTAAGCACAGAGAAAAAACAAAACTTAAAATTTTCCACCAACTTTTACATTTCACATTTAATTTGCTTTTATTTCTAGAACCCAATGCTCAGGGTTCCTGAACTTCTACGACAGAAGTGCGAAGCACAACAGCCAGGTGGGACACAATTTAGAGGAACTAACTGTCCTGTTTAAGCCTACGCCTGCAGGAGATATTTTGAAAAATATTGATTAATTGGTGCAAATTAGAGAAAGTAGATTAAAAAAAAATAGCATGCATGTTTGCATGTAAATTTTTGCAATATGCAATGCATTTTCCAATCACGTGTTCATAACCTACAGCTATTCCTACAAGCCTATTTCATTCTTTTCATAGTCAAGCATTTTACACACACAGAATTCTCCAATTAAATCTGGAATATTTTAAGTCTCCAAATAAGGGCTTATTCTTAAAGTACGGATACAGAAAAGCACTGACCTGCTTAAATAATTCTGCCTATATACTCCAGTAAGAACTCAAGAATGGCATCACCGTCAAAGTCAAACTAATCATCCGGTGACAGTTTTTTCTGGTTTTTTGGAACACTATATAAGATAATGTCTCCTTGGGAATGCCTTCCAGATTCATCATCACATACCGTTTCTATTATCTGATTTCTGGATATTCCTTGTATCACAAGATCTTCCCCTTAGCAATTTCAGCTGCTTTATTGCCATTTGTTTGTCTCCTGTCTTGTATTTCAGAGATTCAATTTCACTTCTCTCAGATGACAACTGAATTAACTAACCTAACCATTATACCTCTGACTGCTCAGAAACAGTGTTCCCTCTAAGAATGTTACTTCAAAAATCTTTAATTTATCCTTTTTTCATTTATGGTCGTTCTCACCCACCTTACGTCTGAGAACTAACAGGATACCTACAAACCGAATTAGAATAATTTCTAGTACAAGTATCCCACATAAAATACAGAAAAGATCACAATCAGCAATATTCAGCACTCTTAAGAGATAGATCAAGGCTATAATATTAGAAATATTATAATCTATAATCTTTAGAAAATAAGGACTGATAGATATTTTGGAAAGACTGTAGGAAAAATTGCACTGGTATTTTTTATGATGCATATGTTACGTGGCCCCTACATACTTGTTTCATGTGTTCAATGGAGATTCAGCCATCATGAAAAGAAAAAAATGTTAATCCACTTTTCTCAAAAAAAAACCCCAACCCAAAACCATATTGGAAATATTTCTATTACATACATCCTCAAAAGAAATTAGAAGTATGTTTCTAAGGGAGTGGGTTTCGAGATGGTGGAGCAGCTCATTAAAAGATTTTCAAAACAGTAAATACGACTCAGTGATCTGAAGGTCTGTAAGTAACCACAAAATTCTAGGTGAGTATCTTTGACTTGGTAACAGAACCTATACCATTTTGGTGAAAGAATACAGGCCACTAACTATAATGTTCTACATACATCTTTCTTTAACTGCTATCTGTATTTAATCTAATAAATTACCCAGAACAGGCACATTTTATTTCAGAGTCTTTAGTTTTCTTGCTGAAATTAAAATTTACCAGCAATTAATGTTTTCTGACAGAGGAAAAAAATGTTATCAAAAAGCATCTTGGGCTTCTTTTTTTCATTTAATTAACTTCTGAACTTCAGATTTGGTCGCAAGTTCAAGTGCACAAAGATCACTGATATAATTGCACAGGACAGAGTTCTGTAGTGAATTGTCACCTCAAAAACATGTGCAGTTAATGCAGTACAACAACCAAAACAAACAGTGCACTAATAACTATTCTCATTCAACTTCAGATCAGTGGAAAACAACATCAGTTATGCCCAGTTATTCAAAAAAAGCCCTTGGGAACAAAGCACAGTGGTAAAAATGAGGTTATATCATTAAAAATACAATACATGGCCTCGTTCATTTAAAGATGTACCATCAGCTTGTATGAAATAGAAAATATGAAAGCACTTACAAAAACATCTATATGCATTTTTTATCAGTAATTATACAGTCCCCGCCTCGTCTATCATTTAAGTTCCTACTGTCTGAGTGAGGAATTACTAGTTTCTGTATAACATCAGAAGACTTAAAAATCCTTGAGTATATACCTTCAAAGATTTTTTTGAAGAAGTCTTGACTCACTTGGAGGGTACTTTGTTAAGAACTTTAACATTTTTAACAGTTAACTTTAACATTTTTAGACAGTTACAAAAATCAAGTTGACTGATGTCACTTTAAATCATCCATTGCTATTTATAATTCTGTAGTTTCACATCTGATGTAAACCCTTTATTCTAATGGAGCTGAAAACAAATTATTTGGTCACATAGATTCAGAAGCTTAGCAAACATGTTTTAAGGAAGAAGCCATTTTTATCTGAAGACGTTCAATGTTTCAATGTTTTGTTAACAAGAATGTACGGCTAACATTTTACAGGTAGGCATCTGAGTGTTTCTGGAAGAATCATTTGGAAGTAATCACCTAAATATAAATGAAAACATTTTATAATAGAATAATATAAAGACAAAAAGAGGTAATTAGGAAGATTTCGTTATGTCTCTATCAAATGCTAATTTTATATTTTATAAAAAGCTTTCTCCCCAGCTTTAAGAATAAACTAGCTCTGAGCCATTTTTTTTTCCCCTCACACACGTCAACATTAATAATTCAACCTAGCTCTTTGGGAGGGAAGATTAATATGATCAGTAAACTGCTTGAAGTACTTGATGTCTTTTGCTAAACTGGGTACTATCATAACAGCCTTCAAAAAGCAATTACAGTCACTGACTATCTTACGGTTAAGCTTAACAATAAAAATCTTTACTAGCCAAGATGCAATACATTACATCGGAAACTGCAAGGAAACTGTTTAGAGGAAATAATTGTGACTGAGTGTCAGCGAGAAATATCTGAAGTTATTTAGATGAATACTTGAAGTGTCAAACAGCAATTTGTATAGCAAGGCTCATATTCAATCAAGATCAATATTCAGTGTCCTAGATTTAGACTAGAACAATTAATGCCTCTGTGATTAATATACCCCTAACAGACAGATGTAGGCAATAAACACAGAAGGGAAAAGAGAAAAATCCAAACTGGTAGACGTACCATTCTTCTGAAAAAGGAAGTAAATGTAAAGCCAGTTACCCTTCCATGAGTACTCCAGAAGACCAGCAATGCACAGATTTTCAGCAGCCAAAGACATGAGACCTTGAAAGCCAGCAGCAAGAACATGCAACGTTTCCAGAGACAGGAAAAAGTGAATACCATTAGATTAAAAATAAATGCGGCCTTTAGAGTTTCAATACATTAGTCTATTCATTTTTCTTAATTAATCTAATAAACTGCATAGTAGTCCAAGGCTGAGATTTATGAACATGGATAAATTTTAGATAGAGTCTAGGAGAAACAGCTGTACAATTCTGGGGTTTTCTGGTTTGTTTTTTTAAATATCACAAAGATGAGGCCACCCCAGGATTTCTCACAGCATGTAAAGAGATCCCAAAAGCCCCACTTCCATCTAGGGAATCTCTCCAGCTGATTACATCGCTGCCCTCACAATATCCACATGCCTCACACCCGTTAATGATTCTCTTCCAACAGTCCCATAAGAAGTAAACTGGTATCTTTATGTTATAGATGGGAGTCAAAATTACAGAGAAGCTGAACTCAAAGCAAAACCCAACCAATAAGAAACAAAGACCTAGATAAATTTAGGAGGTCTAAATACAAGACTGAACGATTCACTTAAAACACTATTACGTATACAACTGTGCAAAAATCAGTGGAGCCAAAGTAATTGCTTCTCCCACCTGCCAGACCTCTGTAGACAGCCAGTCCCTTCACTGAGACAGATGAATGAGTCACAGTCCAAAATTCAGAGCCTTTAGATCACCCAGGAATTCTTTTATACCGCAAGGAATTCAGTCCAGTCAAGTCCTTGGCTAATGACTCTGGATCTAGCAGAGACACTGTGAAACATAGGAGGAGACTTTAAAGGCCCTCACATACAACCACCGACTCATGACATGGACAAGGCCATTACCATTCTGTACCATGCTAAAGACTCATAGGGTAGGTTGGGAGTCTGCCACAAGTAAAATTCTCATCTTCAAACCTTTTCTGTTCTACCAGCATGACAACACATTTGTTAGACTAAAAATGAATATTTTGGCATGCGTCTTCCTCTTTTCCATAAAAAGTGTTTTAAGACCCTGATCATACCACAGCTTATTGGTGTGGCTTGATGCAAGTCAGAAAATTAGCATATGCTCAAGTCTTCAAAGAACTTAAAGGGAGAGAAGCAAAGAAGCGTTTATGACCCATGGCAAAACTGCTAGCCAGTGAGCTAAGGAGAAGAAAAGTCAGCTTTAAAATAAATGAAGACATTTCCAAACTTGCAAGAAAATACTATTTCATTAAAGTCCTCAATAAATTCAGATATAACATTTTGATAAATGTAAACAACCTAAATATTAAACTACATGCTTAATTTAATGCTCAAAGAAGACAACAAAGATATGTAAAACGTAAATACCAAAATCACCATTTTAACATGCTACTAAACAGCTTAGATTGTTCAAGAACTGACAATGGGAAACTATACTGAATTATACCAATATAAAAGACAAACAGTAAATACGCAATGCTGTTTCCTAACTTGTCCTGTAGAGTCAAAAGGATGGGGATTTCATCATTTTAATCCGTCCTTGGAACGATGGGAGATCTATGAGAAAGTCGTACAACTGGATAAAAGAAAAAATAATAAGTGGAAAATTAAATCTATGTTTCATATTGAAAACATTCACTAACTCTCTCAAAATGGGTAATTGTTAACTTGAATTAAAACATTTCTGCCTAACGTACCCCTATTTACGATGGCAGCCATGACATTTTCAGGTAAGAATTTCTGATGTATTTCAGGTTTTTTGCAGACTGAATGGCAAAATTCTAGCATAAGTAAACTTGCCTGTCATGCACTTTAAAAACTGTAGGTTTAAATTGTTACTATGTGTATAGCTGTACATAACTGTTAGTCCAGTAAACAAGCCCAGTTATCTTCAGACCTCTAACTCATCTGAAATACAAAAGCAAGGGTATAGCTTCTCCTTCCTACTTGCCAAGCAGACAGATTGAACCCTTTTGTCTTATTTGATTTAAGATCAAGAATTCCAGAAACAAAGTTAGAATATACTTATTTTTAAAAAAATCAAATCTCTCCAATAGAAGCATTCAATTGAGATCTTACTGCTTTTCAGGAGTATAAGGTTTCACGTACAGTGCTGAAAATTTAAAGATCGAAACCTTACACCAGCATTAAAAAGTTTATGTCTCAAAATCCTGGTTTAAGCTCTGTTTTACACTTTAAGAACAAGAATATATTGGCCATGATTGTTATAAATCTTACTGGAAAATCTGGATGAATTAGTAAACTATTACTGGGTAAAATATAAAAACCCAATAATAGCTGTAATATAAAATAAGGTATCTTGTGAAAAGAAAATACTCAAATGTTGTTACTTCAGATGGGAAAAAAAAAATCTTGTTAAAAGTAAAGCACAGGAAACTATGACAAATATCAGAGAACAGGACTCATTTCCAGGGAATAACTTTTCACTGAAAGAAGGCAACTCTCGACAAAGAATGCCTTCTGCAGCCCCAGCTACACAAATGCAGAACTACACTGAAAACTCCTTAATCTGAAGTACCAAATGGAAGTGTAAAAGTACCTACAATTTTTATATTCAGGCCTTCAAATGGATTCATATTTATACCTCGAAAGAAATCGAAATCAATCATCCTAGAAACTTCAAGTTTACCACAGAAGCCTAAACTAGAAAGGCAGAAAAAAACATTCTTAACATGAAATCCGTCTAGCTGATGTCACCTAATGAAATACAGAATCTATCCCTATACTTTGGATTTATATTATTTGCAATAACTAAAAAGATTGTTTGATGATTTTTACACAGTAAGTGATCTAAAATAGACCTAAATAAGTATGAAGTGAATATTATCTTCTTCTAATACTTGTAAACATTGACCTATGTGGCAAAAATATAATTTTTCATCCTTTTGGGGTTACAGTTTTGTCCTTCAGTGAATTAAATATCTATTGTCTTTTATAACTATTCTTTTCTCCTTAACCTGAGCAATTTGTCACAATTCAAGGCTTTGTAGGATTGTTGGATGAGAGGCAAACAGGGTCAGATTAATTTAAATAATAAAAAAGAGAGAAAAGAAAACCCCCCACGACTTCAAACCCCAAATTCTGTTCTCCTGAAAAAGCAGAAGTGAAGCACACATATCTCCCTCTTCAAAAGCCCGCAGCCAGTGGTTGTTGCAAAGGAGTTATGTCTGCTCCTTTCTGTTGCCTGGCTGCTTCTCACAAACACTTTGCAACAAGTGCTGTGTTTCATCACCTTATATTTAGTGTGATGCCAAAGTTGGGCAAGTCCTGCTCCATTCGTTCTCCTAACTCTAGCTGCGTGCTCCTGCCACTTACCTTGGATCAAATCTAATGGATTGGTTCGACAAGGTAGGTCAACCTCAAACTAACTCACTGAAGCACTGAATTGCTTTGTTACAGACACTCACTCAACTGGCTTATCCTAAAGCCACAAAAGCCATTAAATCTGAGGCAAACAAGACAGAGGAAACGGGAGCAAAAGATAACAGCAAGAGAGGAAAGGAGAGAACGGGATTACCTCTTTTAGCAACAATTTGCAGTTTTACTATGGCAGGCAAAACAGAAAGCTGCAGTTCCACAATAGCCAAAGTTGATCTAAATTGGGGCTGCTCTTCCACTGACCCTAGCACCGAGGCAATCATGTGGGGATGCTAAGAAGGTTAAGAAAAAAATTCAGGCACTTTGGCTCTCCATGAAGTGGTTCACTGAGACGTTGCATGAGTGTTACTGCAGGCAAAAGAACAACAATAAATTGCAGCAACCACAACTTTGGTTGTCTTAAATCACCATGGATCTGATGCCTTGACCTTTAGCTTTTCCCTTAACTTGCAAACAGGGAAACATCTCATGATTTAGCCGTGCCTTGGACATGAAGCCTACTGCCTTGGTGCATTACTTCTCTCTTTTTGTTACCACCTAGGATAGGCAAATAGGTTTGAGTTAAAAAGAGTGCTAAGCCCGTTCCTGTGTTCTAAGAACACTGAGAATAGATCATCTTTGGATCAAAGCCGACAGCCATTAGTTTGCTAACAAAATAGCACATACTATCCAGCAAATTAACTAGTAATCAGGGTATTAGCTCTACCATAGTTCCATGTGTAGTAAATTCTACACAGAGAAATAGGTGAAATTCTTTTCAGCTTCACTTGAACCTCTCCACCCTGAAGTGTCTTCAAAAAGAAAGAATTCAACAAGAATAAAAGAACATAACTTAGGAATGAGATTTGTCCAGACAAGACAAACTTTAAGGGGTGACTATATAAGACAGAGCAAGCTGTCACTCATTTCACTACAGATGAAATGAGAAGGTCCTGCTCCTTCCTTTTCCCTGTTTACGCTCATCCCTGCTCCTGCCCGAGTACCTTCACCACTTACCTTGCATTGACACAGAAGTTCACCAGGCACCTTTGTGAGCAGGAAAGGAGGCGAGAAGGAACAAGACTCACCCTTCCAGCAGAATTAAGCTTTACCATACAAAGTCTACTTTGCTATGCCTTTAGAAGACTCTATTCTCAAAAAACAAGCTTAATAGCAGAACAGAAACAAATAAAAAAACCCCAATGCTTAAGTTTGGAAATAAACATAGAGAAACATTGCATCGTAAACTATCTTTCCACACAGAAGCAGCCACTTTCTATTCACTTTACATCGTTGCAAAGTAATCTGATCAAACCCTATTGCCATCTGAGAAAACATTACTTCATGTCCTAAGCAGATCTCATGAAAACTTCAGTTATTTTGTAACAGGAAATGGGGGAATGATAATGGCTTATTTGCGATATAAAGAAGATGGATCCCCTAGTGTAAAGAGAAAAGGGTTAAATGCTGCTTAGATGTACACAGTCAGTATAACTAGATATTTCTTGTGTAATAGAGCTGTATGAACAGATACTTCAGGGCTTTCACACCCAGGAAAAATAAATCTATACACTGATTCTAAATGTTGGATGTTAAGGTAATGAAAACAAATCAACAAATTATCACCTGAGGCCACTGACTTCTTAAGCAAGTGAAAAATGTTCTTAAATGTAACGTACCCTAAATACATTAAATAAAAATTTGCATGTAATTTGTGTTAAATAAATGCAATGTTTAGAACATTTTTCACAGTGTGTTCTTGCTTTTACTCCAACTCTTCTAACTTTGCCCATGCAACCTTAAACACAACAGAAACGTGTAAAAAAGCTTTGACAGTATGCAGAAGAGAACCAAATAATATCTTTAAAGACATAGTCCTGAAAACTCTACTCTATAAAGCCCAGTTATGCTGATGACAAGTGAAAAACAGCCATAAATCATCCGCAGATAACTGGTAACTTCCCTTGAAGAGGAACTCCTGCCTGAAGTTACACAGTACCTTGTGTCAGTACCGTTTCCGATTTCGAGAGTAGAAGGAAATGAGTTTTTGATCTCGGAGTGGAGTTCTACCATTCTACAGCCTCTCGTCTGAGCAATCTGCAATGCCACTACCGTGGTTTGTTCCTGCAAGCACTGCTTGTGGTACCCTTGACCCTGAAAAAAATGGGTCTTTATTAGCAAAGAATGAAAACCTAGAATATTTTTGTCTTTAAAAATATTCTAAAGATTGAGCTTCCCCGCAGCCAAGTTGCTTGCAGATGCAGATTACTCGTATTAAAAGTATAAATAGGCCATTGGGGGAGGTCAGAAAACTACAAATGCAAGCACTGTGGGGTATGTTTTGTTGTTGTTGTTGGTGTTATTGTTTTTAACAGAACGGTTTTGCATAAGAAAATACACTGTTCTAAAACAGAACAGTGCTTCGATGTTTTGGTGGAAAAAAGTTGAAATTATCAATTTTCATAATTCCCATGATTTTATGACTCCATAAAGACAATCTATATTCAATGCATTATTTCCATTAATTTCTTTTACTTCTGCATTAAAATACAGCTTTATATCTATTTATATGCCTAATATGTAATATGTAGTTATTGTCTTATGTACTTATTCAAAATGGCTCAGTATTACTAAAAAGAAAATACATTTGGAATTTCCATTCAGTAAGAATTTCAATTTCTTGTTAGTACCACTCATTTTATAAATTTGTGTTCTTTCAAGAAATACAGACTTAAAAAAAAATTTAAAAAAATATATATACATATATACAGGAAGGAATATGGGATACAGGTATCCGAAAGTTCTGCTTTGGCCATGCTTTTTGATATCCATATGCCAAACAGGTCAGACGTGGAACAACTTTATTCATATGGTCTACATGTGTTTCAAGTTTATCTATAAAAAATTAGATGCTTAGCTACATATTATTAAAAAACAGTAAGACTTCAAAAGTCTATTTCTATTTTAAAGAGCTCTCAACACAATAACCCTAGTTCTGTCTATATTGGAACCGCTGAAGTTCATAAAGTTTCAGGGTTCTGTAGATATCTAAAGGAGCAGGGCCTGCAAATAAAAAAAATAATATAAAGGGACAGTGGAGAGAAATACATTGAAAAACATATCAATATTGTATAAATCACTATTTTTAGCTATCCTATTATTTCAGAGTTCTTGTATTACATTTAAAAATCATTCCTGAGAAGAGATGTCTCGACTCCTATGACACCTATTTAACAAAATCTATTCATGGAAATCCTCCATCTGCTCTGAAATGAGTAAGAATGTTGTTATAATTGTTTTAGATCTATATGGAGACAAATGACAGGCCAACTGCTGTAATGGAATTTTTAATGAAACACGCACGTTTCTGGCTGATTGGGCATACCACTGTGATCTATGGATTAGCTGTTTGAAAGAGATCAAAATTCCTTAGGTCTGTCTTTACCTTCTAGGTAGAATTATCCTACTCTGTACTGATGTGTAAATGTTTACATTTGGAAAAGTAGTATGTTGTTAGCGGTAGATGTACTTTGTTTCAGAAATGCTTTGTCTCTTCTGTAAGACAGAGAGGTGTCTAAATTGATAAAAGACTTAAGAACAGATAACCTGTCCCTAAAAATATACTCTACACTCAGGGTAGACTTTCTGGTATCATCTGATATTTTATTCTATATCTCACCCAACTATTAATTTAAATATCCTTACTCACTGCAATCACAAACGCAATCTCTAGATCAGAAAATTAGGGCCTGATCTTCAGAAGAACTCCCGTTTGGGTACCTAAATGGCAAGATTTTGAGGAGTATTTAGTATTCCGCTGCTTGCATGAAATAGAAGCTGAACTCCTCAAAATCTTGCTACTTAAGTCAGCATTTTCTTGCACACAACAACCTTTAAAACTCTGATCTCCAGGCCTAAACCTTTTTCAAAGGTTAGAGCAGAAAAATGAAAACACAAGTACTCAACTGCGAATTGCTTCATCTTCTAATATTTGTTTAAATATTGATAAGAAGGGTGTGTAGAAGAGGGGGTGGGGAGTGGAGAAGGGCTAGAAGGTATTCTTTCCTGAACTTTTGCAGTTTCCAAACTGAGTTGTGCCACATAACCAGCAGCATACCCATGGCTAACACAATTCGGATCAGAAATTAATCAGATACCAGAGTTCAAAATGTGTTCTCTTTGTTCCTTTTTCCCTTTACAAAAAAATCACCTTATTTTTAAGAACACAAGGTTAAGATCACAAAACAGCGAAGTTCTTATTTCAAATATTTCTTTTCACTCTAAGTTATTTAGCCTTTTAAAACACAAAGCCTTTTAACTAAATGGTTATACTTCCTTAATATTTAGATCTTTTTGCATCCGAGAAGGCTTTGGTTTGGCATCTCAACTGGTGTTGACCATATAGGCCCATCCGGGCCACCAGAAGAACCTCATTTCACATCAACTGACATGTTGCTGCATTATATACATGTAAGCTCTGGTCACACAAACACCCGTTCATATACCTGATGCCAATACACGGAGAGTTCCACTGAAGCCGCTTAGTCACCTAACATCATAACATGGACAGACGTTCAGTATAAGCCAAAAAAGTAACCGAGTTTTTGCTATCCTATGTGTATTAAAGACGTAACTGACTCCGATTTCACAAACCGTAGACGGAGAAGTGTATGTTTAGGACTAATTCCATGCATGATATTCTTCCTACTTAATTCTGAGAAAAATAATTCATATCTGATGTTATTTTAGCCATCTATGTTTCTGTAGCATTCTGCCATTCCTGCACGCACACCAATTAGCTAATTTGCCCGCTGTTGGAAACCTTGTTAGGAATATTAGGCTAGTCTGGCCCCAATAAAGTCAACAGCAAAATTCCCATTAATTGGACAGAATCTCACCCACTGTCTCATAAGCTCTGAAAGAAGTTGCCATCCTTGTAAAAGCAAAAATAAAAATTTGCCCATTCCTCGATCAACACAGCTCATAGCTTACTGTTTATCACGCTGGAAAACCTCTGTGGCTTGGAGCTGACAACACCTGCTTCTGTACATGGCGTCTTCCAGCACAGACAGGAGAGAGCTGGGAGCAGCAGCGTCTTAAGATGCAGACAGGTTTACCTGAACTTCACAGACAGACCCTCATAACATATAAGCTAACATCCCCTCAGAATGTGCACAATGAACAGGATTAATTTAGAACACGTTAACAATAATGTACCGCTAAGGTTACCTCCACACTGCCTTTCTGAAACCTTTTCCAAAACTTTAAGCTTAAGTATTCTAGGCCTTCTCCCTGTCTTGAATAAAAACAATTGGGAAGGGAAGAAAAAATTATCTATTGGCTTTCAAAAAAAGAAAAAATAAGGTGAGTTCACATCCTCAAAACAGATAGCGGTAGTAGAATTTGCCAATAAAATTCTCAACTTCACAAACATAACTGTCTTTGCCTTCTTGATCAGTATTGTCGTTGTTGTTCTCAGGAACGTACAGCAGCCTTCTGACTCTTAAGCAGCTAAAAACTAGCAAGCGGCCGAGGCCCCTTTCAAAACCTTTGACATGGGAGCAATTCCACTGGTTTCATGACAGACTGTTAAGACCAAGTCTCATGTAAGGTGTTTATGCCTGTCCAGGGAACGTGCAACAATAGCATTTGTTCCTGCCTCTGCACACTTTTGTATTGGAGTGTGTATAATATCAATCTGTCCCAGTTTTAAAAAGCTGCAAACACCATGCAACCCTTGTAGCTGTAACCCTGTATAACTCTTACAGCTGTAAGCTTTACCAATAGCAGAATTTACTCTGATGTAAAACAGAGCTATCACACTTTCAGTTGTGTGTCTTTCAATGCAAGCCTGCTTTTCTATACCAATTTCAAATCCAGAGCCTGACCGTTGGTGCTGAAATGTCAGAGCGCAATTCTCTAACTGTAGGCCTTAGGCTCTCTTTCCGTTCAAGCGTCTGCTGTCCCAGTGAGCTCCATTTTCATTTACTACTTTCCAAAAAAAACGAGGCTCTTCTTGAGAGGTTATTTAGCTTATCCCTCAGCTCCAAGGCAGAATTAACTATATTTAAACCATTCCTAACAGATGTTAGGATTCTTGAATATCGCCACTAGTGGAGATTGCAGTGCCTCCCCAGGCATTCTGTTCTAATACTTCATTATTCAACCCTTCAAAAGTTTTTCCTAATGTCTATTGTAAATGTTCACTGCTGTAATTTAAGCTCATTACTTCTTGCGCTCTTCATAGGAGACCTAGAGAAAATTTACTTTCTTCATCTTTTACGCTTTTGAACTCTTATCACAACAGATCTGTTTTGTACAGACTTATCAACCCCAATTTTACCATCTAAGACAAAGTGAACACAATTCTAGATAAGAAAACATAGCAAGACTAATATATTTAGAAAAAAAAAGTAGATCCCATTTGGGACCTACTATCTTTATATCTATAATCATATACAGTAAAACATTTTAACAATGGTCATTTATCATGTTCCTCAAGAGAACCAATAAAATGCAATGAATACACATCCTCTGATGTTGCACAGATACAAAATGTATAGTTTGTTTACAAACTGATATTACTGAATGTAAAATGAAGCACATTTTAAAAAAATATATTGGTAAAGGTCCAAAGTTTACATTTTCTAAAATATTAACTTCATGTTTTATTTACAGACCAGCTTTCAAACAATTATTGGCATTTTAAGACAACTGCTTAACCTGATGAGTACATGAATAAAATAAAGCTGTAAAAAAACCCAACCAAACAAAAAAACAATAATCGAAGTTCCATATAACAGTTCCAAAAACGCTATTTTCAATTTCTATTTAGAAAAGCAAGATGTGATCTACCACACAGTAACTTACCAGAAACTGGTCTAACACTTTCATATGCTATAGGTATCGCAAGTGACCAATGTTATCCAACCACGTGCCCAAGAGTGTGTTTTTTTTCCCCATTCCAACTTCAAATGAAGTTTTGACAACAGTTGTAGTATTTACAAATTTAAAATAAAGGCTCAATATCCCTTTGGATTACATTACCACTATTATTGTGTCTTCTCTTGTTGACTACATGTAGCAGACTGCAATCCGAAGACCACGTATTTTGTCGACTCTGTGAGTTAACAGTTAAATTAGCAGCATCTGCCCCAGCTTGTCCGAAAAAAAAATAGGCAACTCTAAGTAACAGACTATTCGTGAACACTGATTCTGGATCAATCATGACTGAAATCACTCACTGAAGTCTCCCTCTTGCTGAGAGGTGGTGTGTCAGAAGGCGGAAGTTTTTAAACTTGAACAGGAGCTATTAGCTGGTGTGACCAGCCACGACACAAAACCCAGGCTGAACACTGCGGGCAGGTATGCGATAGCCCACGGCTGTGCTCTGCAACGCCGGAGGTCTGGCAGTGACACCCGGTCACTCGCCAGCGCAGCTAACCCTCCTGTGCTGCCAGAAACACTCCTTTGCCCTAACCCTGCTAGGTTAGGTGAACTGAAAGCTGCATAATAAAAACCACAGCCTCAGGCTGTATTAGCTTTAACTAATTTCTGCTGGGTCCGAGTAAGGAAAATATCTCCTTCTCCGTGCTGCACCCTTTTTCCTTTGTGGTTCTCTCCCATCTCCAGCGGCCTGCGTAAGCGTGAACGTAGAAACAAACGAGGCAGACCCGTTTGCCCACAGAAGGGATTGGCGAATGCCCACAACCCTTCTGCATTGCCAGCCAGGACCACTGTGAATAACGCAGTTTTTTCAGGAAAGCAAGTATTTCATTAAACTTGCCACCTTGATTAAAATAGGAGGATATCTGAGGGAATGGAATAAGAAGCAATTTCATTTTGACCACCGTGCCCCCTTACACTCTGTTGTACCAACCTCTAGCACCTACATCAGGTGAAAAAAGGAGGAATTAAAAAGCTTAGGGAATCAATGTCTGTTTCTCAAAAATTGTAGGTATAACACTTTCAAAATTATGAAAAGCAAGTATTTCCCTTCCATGGTTGTTATTTTCTGAGATCTCAGTGTTTTTAAACGTAACTCACTGATTTCGATGTCTACTTCGTATGCAAGTATCCCATACTGGATGAAACAAAACATCAGCCGGTGATGATCCCCGTTTTATAGAGAACTTGATCATATTCTCAAATTAAATCAGGTATTAGTGCATTACACTGCTAATGACAACAAAACTGTTTCATATTCTAAGAATACCCATCTCTGAAATGTTTTAAAATACCTAACCAAGCAATGCTATGTGTTCCTATGTAGCATTCAAATCGTCTAAAAATATGTTTTCTTGAAAAGATAATTCTGTCTAAACGTATACCAACAATAGATTTTGTTCAATTTAATTTCTTATATTATTTCTGATAAAGTTTCTGCTTTAGTTTTTAACTACAAGCTATAGTTTCTAATTGCTGCTCCGCTTCAGCAGCCATAGCTGCTGCCTGTAACTGTTCTGTTTCACTCTGGATAGAATTGGCTGTAGTAACTTGTTTTCTTTCACTGTGCATATTGTTCTCATGCCTTTTTAGATCAGATGCTTTAGCAAACGCCTTAGTGCAGGAACTGCAGACAAAAGGTTTCTCTCCTCGGTGTCTTCTTTCATGGTCTTTGAGGTGGGACTTGTGCTTGAAAGCTTTATCACACATATGGCATGCAAATGGCCTCTCATTACTGTGAACTCTTTCATGCTTTTTTAGATCTGGTGCACGAATAAAAGACTTTCCGCATACCTCGCAACTGTAAGGCTTGTAACCTGTGTGTATTTTCAAGTGCTCTTTCAAATGAGCTTGCGTGGTAAAGCCCTTTGTACACATTTCACAAACAAATGGTCTATCAGCAGTGTGTAGCTTTTCGTGCTTCCTCAGTCGCGCTTCATCAGAAAAGGTCTTACCGCAAGCCTGACATACAATGTGCTCCCTGTGACCGTAAAGCAAATACTCAAACTTCATATCCCCAGCTGCTGTGGTCCAGCCTGGTGTCTGCTCGTCTTTCACTTCACTTATGCCATCATTAAAAGTCAAAGCCTGAGGGGTCTGAGATCCTAAGTCTTTTGATTCGGCTGTTTCCATAGGCTCTACTTCTTGGCCATAGCAGTTTACTTTTCGAACCTCTTCACTTCCCAACTCCTTCAGAATCGCCTCTTGCACTCTCAGGGTAGTGGTAGGTGATTTTCCATCTTCCTGACTTGGGGGAGTTCCTTCCACCGTCACATCTGATGGACTATCATCGTGATCACCAATTTCTTCCACCTCATCATCTTGGGTATCGTTGGGTTCCCCCATAGGACGGTTTATTTTTAGACAGTACTTGCTCTTGGACTGCGTGGTTTCTTCAGGACTAGATACGTCACGTTTTTGAGAGCAGAGTTTATCCAGAAATCGAATACCAAGGATCTGGCCTGAAGACATCATCAAATTTACATCCTCTTTCTTAACAGAAATCTTCGCAGTATACATGTAATTGAGAACTTCCTCAAAAATATCAGAACGAAGAAAATCTATTTCTATTACCGATGAACTATCAACTTCCAGTTTTTTGAAAAGCTTTTTGAAGTAGGTACTGCAGGCAGCAAGCACGCACCTATGTGCTCTGAATTTAACATCTTCAACCACGATAGCTATGTCACAAAATTCTCCTTCCAAACGTTGTTCATTTAATGTTTTCAGGAACACAGTTTTGTGATCGTCGTCATTATATTTAATGGTTTCAGACATACTGATGAAAAACTCCTGTAAAATAATAAAAATTACAAAACTTTCCCTTGTTGAGTAGTCTAAGTCATAAAATCCCAACAGCCGATGTCATTTACACACTAAAAGAATTGCCAAATACATTTTTTTGCTTAATATGACTTTCAGATTATAAAAGCATTACTCTTAAACTTCTTTTAAAATTACGAATACATATAGGTCTTTCCTAGGTCATACACTGTACAGGACATACAGTGATTTCTAAAGCATAATTTTTTGTAGCAATATATTAATTTATTCAAATATTTATTGATTCAGTTACCCAAAACTGGAAACTTTCTCTGCAAAGTTGCAATTCTCAGTAAACGTACGATCCAACAGCAGCAGAAGTCATTTCCCTAGCTAAAGGAAATGTCAACACTAAAAAATGTATAAGAAATATTCTAAATGTGTCAGCGCATAACAAACTAAATGTGAAATATCAAATATAAGCCTTACCATGAACAATGCAGGAAATTTTCTGAACAAATGATTATTAAATATTTGACAGATGATTAACCCTTACAATGGGCCACCTTCAGCCTGAAAGACAGGAATATAATAACATTTTAAGAAACAATAAAATCTATTCCAAAAATTGTTTTAAATTTGTGTGTTAAAACACAGGATTTTCAATTATTTAAAATTATACAAAATGCACTGTTAAAATACCCAGTTATTTTGACTGATTCTACAGATGACTGCATAAGTTGGTCCGACAGTGCTGCTGTTGTCATAAACCATGTGTTTACCTTCCTCTGGCTACTTCACTTCCCCGACTCCACTTTCCTGCTACTTACTTTGCACTACATCTCAAAGTCTGAAAAGCCTCTACAGGAATCAACAGCGTTAACCCAGTAACCAACCCACCAAAAAGGCGATTAGTCTTCTGCCGAATTAGTGTGCTGAGCAGGCCTAGCGGAGGTTCTGGCAAGCAGAGCAAGCATCCCAAAGGACAGCAGGCCGGGCTGTGGACGGACGCGCATCCAGAAAAGAGACACCAAGGATACCAGATCTCCAAACAATGAAGATACTCGAACAGCAGAAGGATAATGCAAAACGCATAATTTAAATTATTCAACCCCAATCTCCCATTGGCATCTCATTGTGACAGAAGCAGGAAATGCAGCGGAGAGGAGGGAAATTTAGTATTTCGTTCAGAATAAAACCCCCAACACCTGGCACAGAGCTACTGGGAACTCCTTTCCTAAATTCTAATTTATCCCTGATCATATACGAAACGGAAGCAGATGACAGGCATGCAACTTCCACTCTTTGCGCCGGGTGTTTAACACGGTATGGGAACACTCGGCTCCCTACAAATACCTTTTCAGGTCTGGCACCTCAGCATACAGTGCCACTGGCCACAAAAAAAACCCTGAGGAAAGCCAAAATTCTTTCCTTGGTCCTAAATAATCAGATGTCAAGATAGGCAGATAGGAAGTGCATAAATATTTGAAATACACAAAAGAAAACAAAAACCAAGAAACACTGTGTGTAATTTGCCTGGGCTGTCTGGGTCTACCGCCCCAGGAAAACGTATCAATCCGGCGCAGAAGAGGGCAGGACAAACAACTAGTTCACCGGGATCCGTTCAGAGTTCTTCGCAAGCTGGGGAAAACGCTGCTTTCTTATTAAGCAAACAGCAAAGCGCCACTGCTAATAACCCAGCAGCAATCCCACCCTGTTTTGTTAAACAATGTGCAATTTTGCTGCTATTCCGTCGGGACTTACTAAGCGAGAACCAATCACAGGAGAAGGATTTGGCTGAAGACAGTGTTGCCGAGTACGCAGGGGTGTGTAACGGGTGAAAGAAACGAAGTTGCTGCTCCGCGCGTGGAGCACGGCAGGCACTTGAGCTAGAGCCCCGCCAGCGCGGAGCCGGGGCAGGGGGACGCCCCCACTGCCGCTGGGTTACCTCCTCCGCGGGGTAACTCTCATTACTCCCCCACACACGCGCTTCTTGCCCTGCCGTCACCACCACAGGGACGGGGGGGGG
>NW_008825614.1:19637134-19639235 GCF_000699105.1 Pygoscelis adeliae
GCTGCGGGATAATTGCTGTGCCGTTGCAGGGGTTTGCGGTTAAAGGCCAGGGGTGCGTTCCTGCCCCTCCGCGGCCCTCGTGTCCTCTGCGAGCCGCAGAGCGGGAAGCACGGCTGCCTACCAGAACCCGCTGAACGCCACCGCTTGCTTCCCGTTGTTTAAGCATCGAGGAGGGGGGTCGAGTTTTAGAGGAATAACGCGATGGCTGGAAAGACACAAAAGCTATTCCTGCGCTGCTCATCGTCCACCTCCGGTCTTTCTTTTCGAAAACAGTTCACGAGGCGCTAGCCTGATGGCACAGCGTTCAGTGAAATACTTTGTGGATAAGTAAAACTTTAAAATGTTGCCGTTAGTGTAAAATGCAGCAGTTCTGCTAGCAAAAGATGAAGTCTCAATATAATAACTACTTGTGTTGGAAATTACAGCAGTATAAACAAGCTACTGGAGTAGCGGAATCATCCTCTGGGAGCAGCATAGTAAATTTTTTCGTCAGGTTGATAACTCCTGCCCCTTCCCGAGTCATCTCTCTGACCTTTTTGTATGGTGCACTGATACATGTAGTGAATTGCTTTCCGGCTGGATCACTCTTATCTTTTTTAAATTGTTAATTAGAAGAGTTTCTTTTTTCCACCCACTTTTAGATACAACGAAATGAAGTCCGTATTTTGCCTGGGTAGTCAAAACCACCAGGCTCGTTTTTGTAGTAACATCGGTGACGTGCGTTCGGAAGGCAGAACTAACTGTCTTAAACCTTTAAGTGTTTCTGAATCCTGCGCAAGAATTCCCTCCAGTGCGGAAGGAGCTTCCCTTTTACAGTTTCATGACACGCTGTTTCTTTCTTCGCTGGTGCCTCAGACGCCCCTGCGATGCCCTCGTTAGTCTTGAGAAACACGTAACGGCTGCGTTTACCATGCCGACCGGCAAATTACGCCTCTTCATTTTGTCGCGCTCTCCGTTTCTGCTCTATCTGTACAGCGCCTGGCACAGCGTGGATAGGCTTCACATCTAGGGCCAGGTTCTGCTGTAATGCAAGTAATTGGAATTAAACTCTCGGTGGAGAAAAGCATGGTACCATGGAAAAGGTACGGCTATCCCTTTTTTCTCTCTGCTTTTCTGTCATAGGCTGCTTCTGAATGTGTACTGCATCTTTCAAATTGTATCGTTAGTGGCGCTCACTGAGACACCAGAATAGAGGAAGCGAATGTTCAATACCCAGACGTGTTAACTACCCATTGTGGAGAATGAAGAATAAAGCATTGTTACTGCCTGACTGTGTCGTATTTTTCATTACGTATGGTGTCCCAGGTATTTGCCGTGCGGTCTCAGGTTGGCAGTGCTGTTTGGTGAGCTTGCAAACTGAGAGAAAGACTTCCTTGTTTCTGCGTGGAAGTGCTGGAACGCTGCCGGACTGTAAATGCTACAGATAATACTATAAAGCCTGTACAGTGAGCAGCAGGAGTAAAGGTTGTTAAATTTTAGCAGTACGAGGTAACAATAAAAATAAAATTGCAGGTGCGGTTCGAGCAGCTGCTAATAACTGGCTTATTTAAACTACTGCATGTGAGACAGTTACGCATTTCCCCGTGACTACTTTTGCTGAGTGATTGAAGTGGGCAAGAAATAGAAACGGGCGTCACATGAGAATCCAAGTTTCTGGTGAAACCTGCTTGTCTAAAGCGCGCCCGTGAACGTGTACCCCATACCCCTCAGGAACACCCTATGCTGAAAAGTAACAGAGGAGCCTACCAGTCAGCTCAGGTGCTGGTGTGTGGAAAGCACAGGTAGAATAGCTGCGTATATAAAACCGAAGCATGGTAACAGGCCTGAATCTGGGCATGTTGTGCTAGGTTTTTGGAAATAAAAGGTAAAGGTCACAGAAATTTCCGCTGAAAAGACCTGGGATTGAAAAAGTGTATTATTGAAGGTGAAGCATAAGAATAAGAAAACACACCTCCACGAGCATGTCTGGGGACTAATATATGCAGTCACGTCAGCTGCCAAAAGCAAGTGTTTTTTCAATCATCTAGTGGAAAATACACTTCTGCAGAAACAGCGTAACCGGGAGGAAAAAAATGTCCTGATTGATTGTGTATCTGACTGA
>NW_008825614.1:19639274-19641514 GCF_000699105.1 Pygoscelis adeliae
CATTCGGGCTTTGAAGCAGTTTTGCTGTTTTCCTGTCTGATGGGCCAGACTGTAGATACTGTGGAACTGTTGAACCGACAGGCTGTTTCCAGACTGTTTGGATTGCAGGCATATCTCTAGGGAAAAAGAGCCCTTTGTAGGATGCGCTTGTTTGTTTAGAAAATTGTGTAACAGGAGTGAAGAACGACAAGTGCCACTTTCTGCAACCACGTGTGAGGCATGGGAGATGGCACGCAGGCAAGGCTGAAGGTTTGCATCTGGCGTGTTCTAAGTGGCGACTGGTTTTAAAATGTATATTGAGTGCCAGTGGGTTCCTGTGTGTTTGTGATGGTTAGGTTTAGAAAGTCTCTATGGGTTACAAGCGGTGATACGAGCGTCGCAATATTATGGCCGCTTTTCATGTGTTCGAATTGTATCTTGGTCTTGCAGAAATGGTCACCGTACAAGGACATAGATTTTCCGTGTTCACTTTTCATGGGTCGAATTTCTCGTCAGGCCGAGCGGGCAAAAGAAAGTGAAGATACAAAACGTCCGATGTTTGTGAAAGGGAATCACAGAGCCCGTTAGCGTACTCCCATGTGTCAGCAAGGACGGTCTATGTAAGTCTCCAGAGAGCGTAAGTGAACGCGCTAGGACAGAGGAGGACAGTCAGGGAGCAGATGCTCCTTGCAGTGTGCGTTTCCCATAGCAACCTGGCAAATTTCCCAGCAGAAATTTGTGTGTGAGTTAGTCATGTTTTTGCATCACGTACTCATTTCTGTATTTTCAAGCATCCCCACAAAAGAGGGGATAGTAGAGACAAGTGAGGAGGAACAGAGCATAGGTGATGGAGGTGGGCGGCACAACCCCTGGCTAAGCTGTACAAACGGAAAGAGATGGTGAGAGGCCATCCCACCACCCGAACGATTGAACCAGCACTCACAGTCTGCACCTGTGCCAGAAGGGACACAAGTCCCCTCTAGAACCCTGATCTCTAAAATCTTATTTAATAGGATTGTATTCTAAGTAGAAGAGCATCTTAATTACATACTTTTCTTTCCAATTAATTCTAGAACACCTTGTGACGTGTTTATCTACAGTCACGTATGATATGCATTTGTCAAAAGTTGTGGTAGGTAAGAGATGTAGCCCTGTGAACACAGCAGTTCACGCTCTGTGCGTGCACAAGGCACTCCGTATTCTTTTTGTTTCTAAGCAAAATAGTCAGGTCTAGCTGTAACTTGCATAATTTTACACACCCTATTACTGTCCCTGTCGGACTGTCTTTCTGCCTCTGTCTTCCTCCTCCCACCCGCTTTTTTGGGTATATTTCTTCATGGTTTTGGGTTTGCACTCCATTTCTTTACTCATTTTCTCTATTTCTTCCCTATATCCCCACCATCCTCTCATTTTCCGTTTTCCTTCCTCTCTTTCACTGTCAGTTACCTTACTCTAGCCCCATTTCTTGGCTCTGCATAACATCCTTGTTTGAGTCAAACCACGTGGACAGCGAGTGAAGAAAGACGGATGCCACTTTTCAACAAGTGCCAGAGGAATATAATGAAAAATTCACTTTCCCTTCCTCTCCCGCAGTGTTCTCTCTGTGTTTCCTTACCCTTGTGTCATTGTCTTCCTGCCTCATTCAGTCATGATCCTGTCCTCTGGTGCTGAAGCTAAGAAGTGCTACAGGTAGAGGCTTTAGGGAGCAGCAATGTGTACTGTCATCCACAGCACCCAATGGAAAGAGGACACTGAGCAAGACGTGAGAGGTCCCAGAGGAGAAAGACGTTATGAACACACGCCTAAGAAACAACTGGTTCACAAGAGTATAAAAGCTTCCTCGTGCCTGATCTATCAAAAAGAACAGACTTCTCATTCACAGGTCAGGTATATTTTTGATTTACAGAGCACTTATACCATCTGTTCCGATAAGACTAGCACGGTGATTTCAGTTTCAGCCATGTTTCATGTTCAAGGCAGATTCTTTCAGTATGCAGTTAATAGAAGAGACTGCCATTCTGTGAGTTATTTACGTGATGTCCTGTTTGTTTGTGTAAATAGGGCAGACAAATTTTTTTGGATGAATGATCTGCTGGCAGAGCGGGACATTTTAACTCTTCTTTGAAGTGGACTTGCAGTTACCACATATATTGGGTTTGCATGGCAAGGTTTTGGTAGCAGGAGGGCTACAGGGGTGGCTTCTGTGAGAAGCTGCTAGAAGCTTCCCCTATGTCCGATAGAGCCAGTGCCAGCTGGCTCCA
>NW_008825614.1:19642573-19675487 GCF_000699105.1 Pygoscelis adeliae
AAGAAGGGAGGGGTGGGGGGAAGGTGTTTTTAAGATTTGATTTTATTTCTCATTATCCTACTCTGATTTGATTGGTAACAAATTAAACTAATTTCCCCAAGTCAAGTCTGTTTTGCCTGCGAAGCTAATTGGTGAGTGGTCTCCCCCTGTCCTTGTCTCGACCCACGAGCCTTTCATTATATTTTCTCTCCCCCGTCCAGATGAGGAGGGGGAGTGATGGAGCGACTTTGGTGGGCACCTGAGATCCAGCCAGGGTCAACCCACCACACCAAGTTATCGTGGGTCTTGTCATGGTTATGCGAAACTAATTTTTATTCAAATGTGAATTTTTGGACATGGCATTTTCTGAAAGAAGCCAAGCTTGCCAGATGTAAACAAGTACTGTTTACTATGATGTATCCGTTTTGTCAAAAACCCCAAGGCTTTTACTTGTGTTTGTTTATTGGAAACTGTCCCTCACAATTATGGATAGACTATAATTGAAAAATCAGTTGTCTCATAGCTACAACCCTTATTCTTTGTCAACCTCATGTTTTGTTATTCCTGAAAGTTAGATGTTTATTGTTTACAGCAAGAACAACTTGTTAAATCCTCCATTGCTATCTTTGTTATTTAACGCTTTATAAATAAACTAAAAGCAATATCTAATTTGATAGTTTCACATCAGTCAGCTACACAGGGTACAACAACAGAAGGAAATGGAGCCTTGTCCACGCTACACAAAATGCTTGAAGTTCTGTAGCTGAGACTGAATGACCAGGATTCCTGCATTCATAAACCTCTCACAAAATGCCATCAGTAGAGAGTAATCAAGCCCTCCGAGTACACCGCTTGCCTGCTTCTAGGTGATACAGCTGCTTTCTTCACTAGTTGGTTGCAGATGTTTATTTGCAGACGTTTTTCTAAGCAGTTGAGTGTATTTTGGCAATCATATGCTTAAAGAGAGGTGGAGAGCTTCATACAACGAACAAGTTGTGCAGCTCTATGCGTGACATTTTATTTAAAGGTGATGGAGGTTTCTGCATATTTGCTAGTAAGCACGAACTTTCACTTTTTAAAAAGTGCAAATTTTAGAATGGAGAGCACTTTCGCTGACTGTTCTAGTTTGCAGATTTCAAGCTTTCATCAGCACTTTCCCCCAAGGACATCAGAAAGATTTTAGCCTGTTAATGCCTGCATTTTTGATGTCGCCATTGCATCTGAATATTTGTAGAAAGCATGGAAACAATTTTATGATAATGAAAGTGGAAATCAGAATTGATCTCCTCTAACAGTGAAGTCATTAAAGGTCACTGGAAAACACATCACCGAAAAAAACATAGCTACCAAAAAACATTTGAACTGAGCTGGATTTAGACTAGAGGCAAAAAAGCTCAGTGCTCTGTCAGAACTGTTAAATACCACTGATTGTAACCTGTTCAAGAATAAGAAAGATTTAGATAATGAGATAAGCATTTGATTCATTTTGAGAGAATAAATGGGCCTAGAAAGCTAAAAGAGTTCTCCTGATGTCATACAACATTAAGGAGTTACGATTTGGCTTTTCAGCTTTCTCAGTCCCATGGACAAACACACAACCTTCATTACCAGTTATCAAAAGTACAGAAAAAGAAGGAATAACTTCAGTATCCACTTCTCTTCCCTGAACTGATACTCTCTTTGGTGTATTAAAGGCAGCATTAACTGTCCTGCAGAAAGAATTAATTCTAATGGTCTGTGATGTCAGTTATTCAAACTAGCTTCCTTCTAGTTACCTTCTAATGACAGGCATACATAAAATAATAGCAAACATAGAAATAGAAATTGAAGTTCTTCTGGTGCTTCCTCTTGCTTACAACCCTGCCTTTTCAGAAGAACAAGCCTCACATGTTGCCTTCAGGCAACTCTGGGATGCAACTAGTTTGCACCGACACTACAGCTGTTTAAGATACCACTTTTGGCTGATGTTTTTGGCCACACGGCTATAGGAACGCTGCAGAAGATGGAGTCTTATCTGGCAACCCCAAATGCTTCTCAAGCAGAGGAGAAACAGGAAGAGAAACGAAAGGGGAAAAGCTAAGGTACAGAAGAAAAATAATACGGAAGTGGGAAGGTGAAACCTAAGGTTGGACTGGCACAGGTCTGGTAAAGGCAGCAGTACCAGCAGGGTCCCCCCGGCTTAGGCTCGTCAGCATCCTTGGAGCAAGGACCAGTGTTTCCACGATGCATCCTGGCCTTGGAGCAGTGGCAGGTCCCATGGTAAAGCGTTCCCCTTACCATCTGCTTGTACTTTTACTATTGGTGGCAGCAGGCCTTGTTGTGGATGAATTTGGTTTTCTGTTTTTAATGTTTTGCAGAAGGGGGTGTAACAGATATCATAATATAAAATGAATCTCATTGATGTGACAGGTCTGTACCAGTCCCAAAGAGGCTCTGTAACTTTTGCCCAAGAATACACATATATATATATACACACACATATATATATTATAGGTAAGCTGAGATAGGGGGGTGGTGTGCATGGTTTTGGTTGGTGGACTCGTGACTGACACCAGTCTCTCATCTGCTGTTGAAATACAGCACACAGTTCTGGTTCCTATGTTCTGAAAAGAACGCAAGAAAAAAAAAAGGAGCAGAAGAGAGCTTCAAAATTATTTGGAGGGCTGCAGGAAGCGTTTTACGGTGAGAGACTTTAAAAGCACGAGCTATTTAGCTTCCTCAACAAGAATGTGTTAGGATGATTTGATTACAGCAACTAAGACACTTACTTAACTTAATGGATAGAAAATACCAAGTGAATAAAGGGATCTTTAGTCTGAAGACAAAAGACCTGAATAGCCCATAGCTGGAAGCCGAGACCATGAAACCATTCAGAGAGGCAATGAAGCATACTTTTTTTTTTAAACAGAGGGAGTGATTAACTGTTGGAACAAACTGGCCAGAAGACTAATGGATTCTCCATCTCTTGAAATCCTCAAGTGAAAAAATGAGTACCTTCAAAAGTTATGCTTAGTCACACGCTAGTTAATTGGCTCAAAGTAAAAGCAGCAAGTGACATTGTGTCCTGTTCTATATAGGAGGTCAAATTAGATGGTTATAATAGTTCTCTTTGGCTTGCCAGCCTATGAAATACTGCAACTGCCAAAGGCTTGCTTACACTACAAGAAAAATAATGCTTTGAAGTTAAGCACTCCAAGGGTAAAGAAGGCAGAATTAAGGTTACTCTAGTAATCTTCACTATGATCCTCTGTGCATTTGCATTATGATGCACTCTTAACCGCTCAGTCACTCAGATTTTCCTCTCAACATGGACCACTACCAAAGTTATAATCCTAAATCCTTAGAAATCAGACTCTTCTACTGCTTAATCTAAAGAAATAGCTCCTACCTCTTCTCTTATGTGGGTCAGCCCTTAGCGAGGGGCACAATGAACAAATAGTTGTATAAAGGACTGGCGGAATGAAAGGCACTTTGTATCAATGTCAAGTTAATGAAAGTATGGGAACTCTGGATCTTCAAGGAGAGGATACCCCATTAGGCCATCAAACTTGTCTTGCCTATTCTGAAAGGCAGCAGGGGTATGGAGAGAGCACAATCCTGTCATATTAAGACCAGATACTCTGTTGACAAATGCAGATAGAGAACATTAGTCACAGCCCAGTTGCAGAACACAATGTATTTTTGCAGAGAGGATTTTCTTTCTCATATTTATGTGTGTTACCCGACATGCAAACATCATGAGACTACCATATGCCTGTTAGGAAAAGGAATGAGATTGGGAAAATTTGCTGCCCAGCAATTGGCTTGAACCCATTCTTCTTACAGTCAGTGAGAATGTTGCCACTCATAAGGGAAGTAGACGCGAACATATCATTTATAATCCAGTGTATAGATAAAGCTGGCTTATCAACTAACATGAATTTTTGAACACATCACTTCATATTTAGAAAATATCAAATTTTGATTGAGAAAAATGTATAGAGCTATGCAATTATCTTTTAAACCCATTATGAAGATATCCCTTTCTATGGCTCTGTACATAATAGAGTATTTAGGAATAGATTTACTAATGTAAAGTAAAATAATGATGTAAGTACATTTTTAGGGGAGAGGGGAAAGAGGGTTTTAATTTATAATGTTGCCTGCCTTTGCCTCTTAGCAGTCACAACATAACATTAAGAAGTTGCACATTAGAATATGAAAGGAAAACCTAGACCTACATTTTGTTTATTTCTAGTGTGCCCCGCTATTTTTTAGGCCTGCTCCAAATGTCATAGTATTCAGAGATCTTATTCAACAAAGTAACTAGAATGGCTCCCACTGATTTCCATGCGAGACAGTGTCAAACTGTGTTAAGGGTAGGATTGAGCATATCCTAGCTCTCTTCGGTTGTAGCAGAGTTTTATTCTGATAAATCCAAAGCTATTACTGTAAATTAACAGTCTTATTTCTTATAAGATGAATAAACCTACCTCTCCATTTAGTTTGATGAGAGTTTGGAAAAAATAAAAATCCCATATTAGAATCAATGTAAGTATTATTACTGCCCTTCTCTGTCTGCTTTCTCAGGACTGGATTTTTGCAATAACTGTATTTAACTGTATTTAATACATTCTAGTAAATGTATTCAAGCTACCAAATTCCTTCTGTGTTACTCAATGTGAACAAAGTTTGTGGAATAATACGATGACTATGCTGAATCCTATTAGATTTACTGGTTAAAACTGAAGAAATCCCCTGTGAACTAGTCTGGATCTCCTCCAATGTTCATTATTAGTATATGTTTCATCTCTGTGTCATACAGCTAGTTGTCTTGCCCAAAAGAAACAATGCATTACTTGCTTGGTGGTTTTGGCTCCATCCCCCTATTAAAGTTTACAGATCCCAAGAATTCCCAAATACTTTTTTTTTTTTAAATCACTGCCATGTCAGAATATTGGAGCTTACTTTTAGTAGTTTAGGATCACATAGTTAATCCAAGTTTATGTTTCTTTGCTTTTCTAAAGAGACATAAAAAATGGTAAGACCATTAGCTTCTTACATGAAATTAAAATAGTAGATTATTAATAGGTATTCAAGAGTAACACAAAAGGAAAAGTATTTGCTTTGGTGATGGATTGGGAACTTGGCTGGGAATCAGAAAGCTGCATTCTGTCCTTGATTCTTCTCTAAGAGGTCACGACCTTGGTTACTCACCTCTGTTTCCTTCTCTTTCTTCCCTTAAACTGTGCTCATTTTGATGCTTAGATTATAAAGGTTACCAGAAGAGGCATTGCCTCCAACTACATTGCCTTCCACATTAAAAAAAAAAAATTCCTGTGATCGTTTTTGGACCTCGTTGTGATATTTCAATATGAAGAGAGATTAACTGTTGGTTATGGGATTTGGTGGGTACAGAGAAACCCTACTGACACATAAGTATATATACTGTAGATAAGAATGATTTTCATCCTCTCAGAAACGCCTGAAAAAGCTTTACATAAGATCAGAATTTAGTGTCGTATTAAGTGAAAACTGTAGGTAGGATAGGTAAGGGAAAATAGTTGGCAATCACTTACTTTGTGTATACCAGCCATTCCCCCTATAGTTCTGGCTTTTAATTCAAAAACATATCCAGAAGGAAAAGGACTGTCTGATAGGGATAACAGATTTGAACCATGAGCAATGCTTCTTCTATTGTGCAATCTTCAACAAATACGACGCAGTTTTCTAAATTGTTAAGAGATCCAAAGATAAGTATATCAAAGTGACGATGTGCAGAAAATACTAACTTAAGATAACAACTTAAACAGCTCTCCCCTTTTCTCCCCCTTCAGTTCATAGAATCATAAAGGTTGGAAAAGACCTCTAAGATCATTGAGTCCAACTGTCAACCCAACACCACCATGCCCACTAAACCATGTCCCTAAGCACCTCATCTACACGTCTTTTAAATACCTCCAGGGATGGTGACTCAAGCACTTCCCTGGGCAGCCTGTTCCAATGTTTAACCACTCTTTCAGTAAAGAAATTTTTCTTCACATCCAATCTAAACCTCCCCTGGCGCAACTTGAGGCCATTTCCTCTCGTCCTATCGCCAGTTACTTGGGAGAAGAGACCAACACCCACCTCGCTACAACCTCCTTTCAGGTAGTTGTAGAGAGCGATGAGGTCTCCCCTCAGCCTCCTTTTCTCCAGGCTAAACAACCCCAGTTCCCTCAGCCGCTCCTCATCAGACTTGTGCTCCAGACCCTTCCCCAGCCTCGTTGCCCTTCTCTGGACACGCTCCAGCACCTCAACGTCCTTCTTGTAGTGAGGGGCCCAAAACTGAACACAGTATTGGAGGTGCAGCCTCACCAGTGCCGAGTACAGGGGCACGATCACTTCCCTGCTCCTGCTGGCCACACGATTTCTGATACAGGCCAGGATGCCATTGGCCTTCTTGGCCGCCTGGGCACACTGCCGGCTCATGTTCAGCCGGCTGTCGACCAGCACCCCCAGGTCCTTTTCTGACAAGAGAGCATCTCTTCCGAACTGAAAATTAATTGTAACCAAACTTTAGGGAACCCCAATGATGATAAACAAAAACAAACCACCTCATAAAAATGCGACTTGAATAAGCTCATGCTTTCTTCTGCTCAGAGATAAACATCTCTGTTTAATCAAAATCTTTTCAATTGTACTGTTTATTCACCCAAGAGCACCACAGCACGTTCTCCTACCCTCACCACAATTCTTTGTTCTCTTTCAAGCCACTAATACCCCATTCCAGGAAGAAATCTGGAAGGAGGGCATGGAGGGGGATTAGGAGGCCAGTAGAGCCATGCTTGATTATTGCAAGCGGTAGGAAAAGGTCACCGCTTGCTTTAACTTAGCTCCTTTGCAAAAGTACAAAATGTCACTGTGTTTTGGACAGATGTTTATAATTATTGAGAGAAAACAGTAAGATGTAGTATATGTAGCTGAGTGTTCATTTTCATTTTAATCTATTGGGTATTTCTGATTGAATGAGAAAAGCCCATAATGCCGATAGACCAAAATGACATTTTGGCGCAACAGCCACATCTTGCAGTCCTTAATCAAGCAAATCTCCTAATAATTCAGATGGAAATCTTGCTGCAGGAAGGATCATTTTTTGGCAACAAAACATAAGAGCTACAGCAAAACACGGATAATTTTGACATGATTTACTTACTTTCTCCTTTGTAAATGACTTTTTTTCTTATTTGTGCTTGTAACAAGAAATCTCCTCCTTCCTGCACAGCCACAGAGCCTGCTTTAAAACCCAAAAATTGTTATTGGCCTGTTTTCAGCTGCTTCTCTTGACGTCAGTAGGGAGATCTGGCTCTCCCTGAAACGCAGTAAAGTAGTGGATACGAATGTTATAAATATGTCAAGAAATAAAGACATTTCTTCAAAATAAGTGAGCAGCAGCTCCTACCTCAGCAGACACCCTGCCACCTCCACTCAGCAATAGGCAGAAGCATGGGTGTTTGGATAGATGCCCTTCTTCTGAGCTGTTGTCTTCTGTTCCAAAGCACATCTATTATTTCTAAAGGATTCAGTCATATCAAGTTAAATCTAAACAAAGGAAGGTCCTGACAAGTCAAATTAAAAAGCAATATTGTTTCACTACAGGGTTGTATTTGTAAAAACTTTTTTTGTTGTCTTTAACGACAGTGGCCAGGTTGCGTTCTAGCTGGGCTTTTGCTTTTCTCCTTTCCTCTCTGGATGACCTAACGAGATCCCTGTACTCTTCTTGAGTTGCCTGCCCCTTCTTCCACAAGTGGTAAACTCTCCTTTTTTTCCTTAGTCCCAGCAAGAGCTCCCTGTTCAGCCAGGCTGGTCGTCTTCCCCGCCCATTCTTCTTACGGCATATGGGGACAGCCTGCTCCTGCACCTTTAAGACTTCCTTCTTGAAGATCGTCCAGCCTTCCTGGACCCCTTTGCCCTTCAGGACTGTCTCCCAAGGGACTCTCTCAACCAGCGTCCTGAACAAGCCAAAGTCTGCCCTCCGGAAGTCCATGGTTGCGGTTTTGCTGGCCCTCCTCCTTACTTCACCAAGAAAGTTGTTTCTTGGCAGCTCAGCATCTTCCAGAGGCTTGTTAAAGAGTCCTAAATATTTGCTGGACTGCAAAAAATATGCAATTATGAGCAAATAATATGTAGTGGTCAACAAAATACTTTCCTCCACTGTCAGTATGGACCATAGTGACAGGTACAATAGGTGGCCAGAAGTGATTTCAAGGGATCACATTATTCAATAGTTTAAATTCTCCTCACTTTGTAGAGACCTATTCATTTTACCTTTATATGACTGCATCATTTGTGTCAATTCACTCAGGGAATTACCAGAGCAGAATATTCCTAGCAAAGTGACTGGGGTTTGGGTTTTGGTTTTGTTTGTTTGTTTTAATCTGGTCTTACCAGAGCTAGATCCAGAGCATACACCACAAATTCCTTTTCTCAGCTAGTTTCCTGTGAAGTCCAATGTCAAAAAAACTAACACTATGGCTTTTTGAAGCTCAGGTCTGCCTGTGTTTTGCTATTGACTTTAAACACAGCATTCTTCAACAGTGTTTCAGGGCACCCAAATAGCTGTAGGTTGGCTTTGTTACCATTGGAGAAGCTTGAAAATATACCAGTACATTGTAGCTGGTGACGTTTAACCTATGGCAAAATAATCTGACTTTGACCTCTGAGATAACTGTTTAGATGCATTTGACTGATGTACAAGAGTCCCCAGGGATAACGTATGTCCTTATGTATACTGGTAAACAGTTACCAAAATTAGAAATGCAATGACTACAGCATAAAAAAAGGTATCGTGCAACAGGTAGGGCAAACAATTCAATTTGCAGTTGGTCTGGTGCAGCAAGAAGTTATAGCACTGCTGAGTGCTTCTTGCTGAGGCAGGAAACCTACGAATTTTCCAAATCTGAAGAGCTTGCATAAAAAGGGAAGATTGGAAAAGATCCATGGGATGTAGCTGCTGCACGCTAGAATGATAATTAGCTGTGGTGTGCCATTTCTCCTAGTGTGATGATGTCGTACAGTTGGACTTGGTCTGAGAACAGCATTGGTTGTTCAGCCACAGGATTGTCAAAATTTCTGCCAAAACAGACTTTTCTTACCAGCTTGTTTGATGAAAGTTCTTTCAGCTGCTTGTGTCCGCAGTATATGAGTATGTGTTTTTCAAACTGATACACGATGTCGAATGCACGTGGGCTTTGCAGTCACGATCAGGTCGTGTGCTTCTGTACTGTACAAGTTGCGTGAAATACAGGAAACATAACTTGCAATAAGTTATAGGCTTATGTAAATAATTAGTCCCATGGAAATAAGTAGAAGTTACATTTGCTTGGTTTGAACAATTTATGTTTTTTATCCACAGTCCGTTAGAGTCTTTTCCACAGAACACATACAAATACTTCCAGCAGCTGTGACTGCCACATTACTTGGAGCAAGTAAACATTGCTCAGTCTCTGTAAGTACAAAGAGATTAATAACAATCATGCCTTATGGTCATCACAAACATTACTCATTCTGCTTTCCCTAATGCATTCTTTGGACTTAAATGCCCACCGACATCTCAGCCAAAGCTGTTAGTGATATAACTACAGCCTGTGATGGTAATGTAACAAGCCTTTTTGCTTGATATGTGCTATGATTTCAAAATAAGGTAGGGTTACATTAATCACTTATAGTACATCTGCAGCAGAATTTGCAAACTTACAGTCTAACTATTTTATGCACTGGCAACTGAACTAATCTGTATTTACTGTTCAATCCCAATTTATTATTCATGGAATTCAAGGTGGATGGCTAAGCATCGTTCTCTGCTTTCTAGCTTCTGCAGTTTTCCTTCCTGTTTTATTTTGACATGAACACAGACAGATGGTCTCAGAAATGTGGGAAGAGAAACACATACTAAAAAAGAACCTCTTTTTGGGAAACCCTAGAGGAGCTTCACAACCAAGATACCAATCACCTGACTGTGATACTGAAAGAGATGCAGCAGCTTCTCAAAGAACTTGCATAAATAGCACAATATACATACACGGTTCGGAAATGATTATAACAGCACCTTCTCAGTCCCAGTATCTCTGTATGTAACATAAGTCAAGGGAGGAAGGGACAGGGAGGATAGAAGAGCATGATTTTCATAGTGTCAGCATAATAGCTCTGGCTACTGTCTGTCAAGTAGTCCAATTTATAGAAAGCAATGCTCCCAGTCTGGATCATTCTTGGATGGTGGGTCTCATGCAAGTGAAGTCAATGGAAAGTCTACAGAGTGCTTTAAGAGAGGTTCTGTCCCTTCATAGGCTGTTCCATCTCAAGTATCATCTCTCCCTAAATCAAATGCAACTAGCCATTGCTGAGTTCATACCCATTAGGTGGAAATATGTGCAAATAAAGAAGGTGTGTGGTACACTCTATTGCATTTTGACTATCATTCTGAGCTTGCCATCATCAAAACAGATTCTTCCATATGCTGGCCAGTGCTGTCCATAACGGAGGCACTCACTGAAATGATCAGAGTTATTTATGCACTTTTTTAGTTAGAGATATTTTCTAACTGCAGCGATTTCCAGATTTGCTCTTGTATTAATAGGGCATATGGTTAGTAATGGAAATAAACCAAATTCCTTTGTGTCAGCCTTACGTGCGTGCAGTTACATGCTGTCATAGCTGATAAAATGACAACAAGCAAATTTCCATACACATTTAAGCAAATCAAAGTGCTAGGATAATACTTGCTTCAAATATATTCATATGAGGGAATGTGGCTGTTGTTTCTGTTAGACCATCCTGTTAATGCATCCCACCAGTGCCTATGGAACTAGTCCTTGCATGCACTGGAAGCTGCTTAAGCCATATGATTGGTGCCTTAACAGTAAAAGCCTTGATTTCAGAGAAATCTTTCAAACAGATTGAAACTTGGCAGAAGCAAGAGTGAAATGACAGCAGCTATAAACATCACCTCCTATATTGATATAGGTTCTGTAGATGTCATTCATGTCAGTAGCAGAAGCCCCTCTATTTACGTATATGATATCCACAAAGCATTTCGGTAACCATCATCATTTCATTTTTATCCTGTGTGCTACCTCACATTCTGTTGTACCCTTTGGCACTTGGGAGGGCAAGCACTTGTAAGGTGATGTACCACATACAATCCACACTTAGCTATGTTGTAACTCTCTCCAAAGCCAAATTTAGAGAAAATTAGCAGGGGTTTTTTTTGTTTGTTTAAGATCACCAAATATAAGTGTGCATTCTTCAAGATTCTAGTTTGCTAACAAAGTTGTCATCTTGTTTCAGGAGAGCCTTTATTAGCCCGCTAGCTTTAAAAGCTCAGGGGCAGCTGAATGTTAAAAAAAGAAGTAAATTTATTGGCTTAAGAGCATACAGCTTGGCAAGGTAATGCCACTTTTTACCTTTTTATTATTTTTTATTTAATCAGTGACTTTATGCTCACAGTATTTAAGTATTTCATGCACCACACAAGTCAGGAACACCTTTAGAGCTTTGGATCAGTATGCTGTCTATTAGCCTACTACACTAAGTGTTAACATTATTATATATGTTGCATATTTTGCTGTAATAGTTACAAAAGCAACAGGATTATGTATGATCAGCTCAGAGGTTAAATATACTATAACAGCCTTAGGCATTGCAGGCTGCTTTGATTCAGCAATATTATCTTGCAGTCCTCTAACATGCTATTAAAACCTTTTGCTTGATGTTTTGCAGGAGCAATTTAACCATGAATTCTGCTCAGCGAATTACTTTGCTTTTCCCAAGATGTACAGTATGTTGCGCACAGGAGTTCCACATAAGCAATAACTCAATTAAGACTTGGGTGCCGTTTCCCCCTCATAAGATGACTGGGTGCAGAAAGACCAGAGTGAGGATGTGACAGCTTTCCCTTTCCATTCTTCTTATTTTCAAATACTCTTGCCTCCTCTGACTTTCAGAGCATTTGATCTCACCTGACTCTCCTCTTATTATCTCCTGGGTACCTAGGCCCTGTAGGCCACTGTCTCTAATTTTGACTTACAGTTCTCTGTTGAACGTCTTTCTCCTTTTCTTAGGGCCCCTCATGCTAAGACATCAGTGACTTCCTTGTTGATGACCCACCTTAAGTGCCCATTTTCTCATCCTCACCTCTGTTCAACTTATAAGCTTAGCTCAAAACTCCCCACAAGTCTAATTACCCAATTTGGCTCTTCACTGAATCTGTGATCTCTGTGATCTTTGGCTCCATTCCACCTTGGAACGGTTCAGTCTCTCGCATCATTGCTCTCAGACCCCATCATTATGTTCTGTCACTAATCCAGCCTATCAAAATTTGTGTCTTAATTTCTCTTAGTTTACCTGGAAATTAAATTGAGGTGATCCTTGGTTTCTTCATGTTTAATTCTTTTCTACCTTTGCAGAGAGGACTCTTTTTCCCTCCACTCTGAGGTCTGCCAGATCCTGGCTGAAGCTTACTCTTGTTGTTACTTCCTCTGCTCCTGCTCTCCTTCCACAGAATGTCTTTGGTGGAATGTCCTCCCACTCTAAATTCATTTCTGTCTTTTGCTTCTGCCACCTTTCTGGCTAGAAAACCCTCGTGTTCTCAGTCCCTGTATTTTTCTCTCAGGCAGTTCATTGTGGGACTATTTTGGGTTTGTTCTGGGAATTCTCTGTAAATATGCATAAAGTATTCCTTGAGCCCTGCTTAAAAATTCCCTTTTCAAAACTCTTGATAGTAGATAAGCTGTGTGCACTGGGATCCTTTATCACTAATATCCCTTTGTATTCACCTGTGTGTTTTATCCAGTCATCTCTTGCATTACTGTTTGTGGATTCTTCCACCAAAGAGCTTACAGTCATTCTTGTTCTGTATTTGTGTTGTATCTTGCAAAATGGAGTCCTGGTCCATGACTGCAGCTCCAAGACAATATGGTAAAACAAACCATATACTACAATGATGAACTTAATTTGTTATTAGTTCCTCTCTTTTTACTGTGTTTCAGCATGAAATAAGTCAGCAAGCATCATGCCAGATGTACAACTGGTGTCCAATACACTGGCTTAAACCTAGTGGCATGGCTAGGAGGTTCTAGATTGTGTGTTTGCACTGTTTCCCATGGGAGAAAATATTAACACAGTTCAAAACATAAGCATACTTGCCTTATGCATTACCTTCACATGGTAAAATCAGCTTCACCAATTCAGGCCCTCATGGTCTTCAGACCATGCCTGTTTTTGTTTTCATTTGAAATCTGTCCTGTAATTATGAGGCTGTTCTGATATTGTAGGTCTAGTGATTTGTTTCGGGTTAGTGCCAGATATTGGGTGGAAAAATCCTTTTAAAAGGAGTATTGGTCTTCTGAAGTAAAATTCTGAGGCGAGATCATACTTCAAAGAAATACCACACAGTTTCATGAAACGTTTGGAGACCTATGGTTTTAAGGGGCAAGAAGGCTTTAAAAGATATAGTTGTAGTTCCTGCTAACAGTGGAATGTATACATTCTGTATAAAGTTTACCAAATACCCAAAAGATTGTATCTGGAAATGGGAATACCTTGCAGAATTCTGCTTGCTGCCCAAACAAAACGTGTCACAGCAGAATTCCTTTCTTCTTTTCTCATTCGGTTTCAAATGCTCTGTTTTTCATTAATAACACAAATAACGTTTCCTGCAAGTTCTGTTCACAAGTTTGGTTCTTAGAGCACAAACACTTAGTAAAAAATCAGTTCCAAATGACTTTTCCTGCTTTCAGTACAACCTGGTGTATCTGCTATACAACTGCTGTATGCTATAGGTCTGAAGGCTGTTTGTTCAGGCTAGTTCGAATCCCAGACCTCAAGGTCTACAGACTTTCTTTTCCAAACTAAATCTCTTTTTAGAGACAAATATTTCTGTTTATCTGTGTGATATAGGCAGATGCTATATTTTCTTCTAGAGCTATTATACTGGCACTGTAGAAAGGAATATGCATTCTTTAATACCCACATTACAGATTTCCATGTCTTGAGACAACATCTCCCTAGTGAGATTTCCCCCCGCATATTTGAAGCCGTGCCTCCCAACTCCCACTGTCATGCCTAGTTCATTTGTACTTGCAGTGGGACAAAAACACAGAAAATAGCAAATCAAAATGACAGGTTTTCCACCCAGCTGATATTTCTTTGTCACAGGATACTTCTGGCTGCCTATGATGAGACCGTGGAGAACATATTGTACGCCCTGTAAGGCAAATACACCCACACTCTAATCTCCTGTATTTACCCTTGCCAGTCACAGATAACTTACTCTGGCTGAAGCATGGCTTTTTAGAGCCGTGCCCCGAAACTTTACCACTTCTGTTACAAACACCAAATCCACCCTAGCAGCTGAACCCACTGAGCTTGTGCAGGACAGTGACACTGTTGTCATTCAAAGTGCAAATTTCATCAACTAAGTTCTTCTGTTTTGCTTGCATATCAGATGAAGACGGCAATTAACCAAGAAAACGGCCATCTAACCTTCACTGCTGAGCTTCCAGCAGTGCTGCCCTGTGTTGTATTATTAGCAGCCATTCAAGTGCTGCAGAGCAATGAAGACAGAGAGAGTCACCAAGAGCGAGATCTAGAAAGAGAAATTACTTCAGAGGCAGTCTTCTGGAAGACCTGAGAACTGACAGTTGCCTCTGAAATGTATTTTAGGCCTAGAAGAAGGTTTTGGTAAGTCTTATCTCATAGCTATCAGAGGATTTTATTTAAAACTTGATGTATAACAGTAATGAGAAAGGAGAAGGAGTTGCTCTTAATGCTCGGGTAGTCCTAGGATCTGCAAAAACAAGAACCTGACAAGACACGCTGTTGAACAGCGTAACATACAACATGGGCTTGTGGAGGAATCTACCCTTGAATGACAGCAGATAGCTGCTGCAAAGAGATGCCCATCCTGTTCACAAGTGAAGCAAAAATACAAATACATTGTGTGTGTCTGAATGTAACCATTTGTGAGGTTGAGGTCTCTCTTACTGCTGAACAGTAGGAAGTGCCCTTTCTCATTGGTCCTGATAGTTTTAGCCTTTTCATGAGTTGCTACAGCTTTCTGGGGAAAGGTACTAACCTTTCCACGTTTGCTGTGTTTGAGCTAGGGATATTCTTCTTCCTGTTGGAGTCACCTATATGTGAATTAGGGAGCTGGCTGTTTCTGTACATCAGATGACTGAGCTTAGTCTAAAAGAAGTTCCTATTAAATATATTGAAGGAAATATTAAACTTGTTCTCCATTAGCCATGAGATTTATCATTTATACCTTAATATTTGCAATGGGATACATTGAATTCAGGCTGACGTTAGTTTTCTGATTGACTCTAGCTGGCAATAATAGTAACACACAGCCTTTGTGAACTTGTGCTCATCGGCCATAGAAGCAGGGTATGAATAGCTGTGAATGATGGTAGGCGTTCGTAGGGAACAGTTGTTGATAAATGGGTATAGATATGTTGCTATAGATATCTGTCATTAAAAAAAAAAAAAGAAAATTGTGGAGGGAAGAGTTGCATTATCTGGGTTTGAGCTTCTCTTTTGGTAGCTACCATATGTACTTCTGTTCAGCTTGCACATATCCCCCCAAGGGGACCGAGACCCAATATATGGGTATTTATAATGTGGAGAGATCCTAGCCCTGCTTGCCATCATGGCAGGCTCTGAACAGGCCGCAGGCATTGGCTGACAAGTAAGTAGGCACGAGGAAAGTTTCCCTGTCACCTTGCATCGACGTGGATGCCTATGAAAGTTTCTGTCAAGGTGGTAGGGATATTGTGTTTGCATGTTGAATCCATAAGACTAGTAAGGTCAGATCTTCAGGTCTTGTGATTTGTGTCACTGTTTTCTTTTACCAGGAAAATGGCAGTAAGGCTCAGCATGAAGTGTGGCCACGGCTCCATCCCAGAGGGGAAAGACAGAGATGAAGCTGAAAGCTTTGTTAGAAGAAAGATGATGGATGGTAGGTGATGAATGCCAAGAGGCCCATAATACATACCATAGGAAACACTGAAGAATAGCTGGGGGGAACGTAGAAAGCAGAAGCAGAACAGGGAAAGGCAGGTTTCTGCCCACTGCAGTTCTAGATTAGCTAAGGTGTAACTGAGCAGCGAGGGCTGCAAACCAGATAGAAAAGACACCAACAGATCCAGTGCTCTCAAATTCCACATCTTCTGAGGACAAAGGCTCGTCCTGTCAGAAGCAAAGCCCGCATGGGATTGTGACTTCTACCCATAAGTATATTCTCAAGAGAATCAAGAAAGAAATCCTGCTATCTTTATCTAAATTTTCCTCCCCTGGGGGAGGAACAGATGCAGAGGATGAGGCATCTATATTAGAAAGTCTTAGACATAACTTGTCTTGAAAGATCATTATTTCTCTCTCCGGCAGCAAAACATTGCTGGAGGCAGGAAGGATATGGGGGAGTTGTAATTGTTGGTGCCAACACAGTGCACATCAATCTTGACAAATAATGTTTGCTTTACTGATTGATATATAACAAATCTACTTGCCAACATTGCTGAGCACACAGAAGTCTGCTTTCACCAAGCAAAGATTTTAAGATGGACATCATTAGCCAAGGATGTACAGCTGGAATCAGATCACTTTGGAGTCTCAGCAACAGCTGCTTTGCATAATTTTATGTAGGTACAGAGATATTACTAGTTTAGTGTAGAAATAACTTTGAGCTTGCTCACACGAATTTGTAGTTTCATGTCTGTTTATGTAGGGGCAAATGAGCATACTACTGCATCATGAATCCAGACACCACTTCACATTTCTGCTCATGACTGAGTCATCAGCAGTACCTTCACTAAGACAGAAACTGCATGCATTGGATATAGACAGTCTTTCCCCTAGTATCTCCCTGGTACGTGTTAAAAATGTCATCAAATAGTAAGACTGTTGTCAGTATCTAAAGACATGATTAGAGATATGCTTCAGTACTATATACATACGCTTTGGAAGTTAGCAACATTCTGGGGATGGCCTTTCCTATTCTTATCTCTAATCATCATGATTTTCAAGTAATAACCTGTAAAGGTGAAAGATGTCTGTTTCAGATGGTGGATGGATATTAATCCATCACTGTTTTTACTCGTTTTTGAGACAGCAACATTAGTGTGCACTGCAGTCATAAATTACTACAAGCACATCAAGCTATTTTTATAGGATACATGCTAACAGAAGAGATATGCTCTATTGCATATATGAACATATTTTATTATTCCTGAAGTACAACATTTTGCCTGATTTAGTATTTTACCAAGTGTCACTTAGACAAATAGGTTGTCTTAGACTCTCTCTACACGAGTCCTGAATTAGGACTGTACCCCCTACCTCATTGTCCTTAAAAAAAGGAGGTTTCACAAAACCCACCTAGCTATTGATTGTTCTGCACCACCTTGAAATACCCACTACAGCAACACTATTCCCTTATTTTACTTGCATATATCTGGAGATTTTCTTTTTTCCACATGATAATTCTCTTATGAATAACCACAAGATTTTTCTAACCCTCCACCACCATAATTTTGTCTTAAAGAAGCACAAAATTAATGCTGTAGCTACAGCACAACATTTGACATTATAGCAAAGTCTTTTCACTGAGACTCAGTCATAAGAAGCAGCTTGCTTGATCCTGAACTATTACCACCTACCTTATCTTTCAGTCACATCATCTTCCCCAGGCCTACAAATAAGCTCTAGCACACATAGTAAAAAAAACAACAAACAAAAACAAACAACCCCCCCACCTCTTACTTCTTCTCTGAATTCATCACATCTAGACCTTCCTTACATTCTCGGTCCTTGGAGGGAGGGCCAACCATCAGCCTCAGGTGAAGTTAACCCTCCTTTAGTAACTACCTCAGGTGGGTAAGGACATCTGACCAGCCCCCAAGCAGTCATAGGAATTGATTTTCCCACCATAACATGTGAACAATACTGCTGCTGTTGGAGGAATTTTGTCAATGCAGCTGGTAGGGTTTGTTTTTTTTTCTTTTTTCCCATCACCAGCAGTATTTTTGTTTTGGCCAAATTAGGTTTCCTATAACAAAAAAACTTGTTGCAAATCAGTAGAGCAAAGGGGTTTGGCCTGCTGCAGCACCAGGTGGCTTTTCTGATACTGCAGGGTTAGTTGTCAATAGGAGATTAACTTACTTCACTGGAGAAACTGGAGTCGGCTCTCCACGATGTACTTATATTTCTGGCCAAACAAGGACGTATAATGATAAAATTTGGGTCGGGAGCCATCTGGTGCCACTGTTGTCCCAACATCCATTAGCTTTAATTGCTGGAGTGACTGATGTACTTGACAACACAGATGGAACATGCAGAGTGTCAGCCAAGGTTTCCGTCATCCACAAGGCTATGGCAGAACTTTTGCTCTGCCTGTGTCTCTTCTGCTGTCTTTTCCTCCTCCTAAAACCACTCAGACTTATATGTGAGTGCAGCATTAAATGCACTGAAGGAGAGCTTAGTGGCATGACTGAAAAAATAATGCTGATGCATCATTTCAGTAAAAATGCACCGACGCATATAATCAGTGAGTTGACACCTGACTTCTCCAGCCTGTGTCACAGCAGCCTGCCTCACATGGATAATATAATTTCACTGCGTTCCTAGGGTTTATGTAAGGTCATGTGTAAAAGAATGGGAGAAGACAGTCCCGTTCCTCAGCCCTCGCTCTGAGCATATCAGATAGAAACCAGCTCCACCGGGGCCCAGCAAAGGTGCCCTTTTGGTCATGAGGCTTCTTTACTGGCTGAAATAAAACTGGCTGTTTATTCCAGAACAGTTCAGGTGTAAACATAGCGATGATGTTACCTCTTTATCCTCATACACCAATAAATATCCCATTTCCTGTGGGTGTTGCCACGTTGCCTTCACACTGGGGTTGTAATGGGTAACGTGAGTGACAGAGCTGTTTCCACTAAATAGTGCTTCAGCTGTAAATACACACAAATTGGTTAAAAAGAAGCAATACTAATCTTACTTTGGACAAATGAGACAGAAATATGGGCTGCCCAAATCCATGTTTGTGGGGAAGATCACAGCAAGGCGGTGTAAACTTAGGGACGTGGTTTAGTGGGCATGGTGGTGTTGGGTTGACGGTTGGACTCGATGATCTTAGAGGTCTTTTCCAACCTTAATGATTCTATGATTCTATGATAAAGGGAGACTGGATGCATGCCATGAGATCTGAGGATTCCTACAGAAATTGGAGTGAAAGGAGGGGAGCCTGTGGCTAAAAGAGAGGTTGGAGAGTCAGGAGGACTTAACTGAGCACAGAGAGGAGGACAGGATTCAGATAGAAAAGTGGGGTATGTGTCTAACAGAGAGGACAGATCACAGAGAACGACAGTAGAGCAGGTCCTGAGCCTGGAGAAGACAACCAGAGACGCTGTGGTAGCTATTGTGGGGGAAAACATGCTGGCCTGGAGTGGGAGAGAGCAGCTCTAGGTAATGCCAACAGTATGGTCCCGGATGTGAAAGAGAGAGTTGGTGGGGGCCAGAGCAGACATTTTTAGCATGAGAGGAACTAAAGAATTAGAAAATAAAGCTGATATAATAAGGAGAAAGATCCCTTGGGATACAGTCATGAGGATGTGTTGAGGCTATCAGAAGTTGAAGCAGAAAAGAAACTTCTGTCTGTGAAAAGGGCAAGTGGAAGCTGAGGATGAAGAGGACAGAAGTTGAGAGGGTGATAAAAGTAATTCTGCTTTTTAAATATGCTCTTCTTGGAAGTTATGGGCAGGACCCCATGCAGAAAGAAGTGGAGGCAACAAGGCAGCACATAAATTGTCTGGTTGGGGGGATTTATTTAAATAGAAGAGTGTTGTTTAACATTGTTAGAGAAAAGAATGTTTATTGTACTGAAGGAAAACTATCTACAGGATTTCCATCCTGAATGCTTTTCAGTGACAGGTCAGAAGGAGGAGCAGAGAAACTAGGGCTGGAGTTTGAAAGATCTGAAAGCAGATGACAACCCATCAAAGCTAATGAACTAGAAAACATGAAAGGGCCAAGTGTCAATGTGAGAGAGAATGGGCTGATGCTGAAAGAGATCAGATGACGGCTGAAGAGGGAGAAAGTGGCTATAAAAAAAATCAGAGTACTGCTTGATAAAAACAGTCATGGGAAAGACACCAGTGATAAGAAGAGAAAAATGAACCAAGGATGAAATTTGAAGAGAGATATGAAAGCAAAGAAATATGCACTTAAGGCCTGGATATATCATCATTGTAGGAGTTGACATTGTTAAGGATGAGTGGGGAAGACTGCAGGACAAAGAGAATTAGCAAGACTTTAAAGAAGGTTGATAGGCAGGATAGAATGTAACAGCAGAATGAATGGAAAGAGAAGCAGGAGATGCAGTCTGCTCAAAAGCCGGGAGAGAATTTGGTGAGAAGATGCAGAAGAGAGGAGCCTGATAGATCAACCACAGATGTGTTAAGTTGGAGAATATGAAAGAAAGCAAGAAGGCACAAAGAGAATGTAAAATAACTGTGAAGCGGTGGGATAAGCTACTATTACAGGCTGTCCTCCCAGAGTTTGCAGAAGCTTCCTTGTCACAGATGTCATGCAGATATTCAAGACAGTCATTTATTTCTGTGATGGCAGGCCACATGTTGCAGTGTTTTAATGTTACATATTCACTTTTATAGATCGATATGACAAAAGTATTTTGTGCTGACCTATTGCACCTGATCGCAGGAAAAAAATAATCTTGTGACATGTCAATCACCAGATGGCATTTTGAATGGAAAAACAAAACAGAAAAATCCATTGTTTAATGCATATTCAGGGGTGATTTCATAGAAATACTGTTAGAACAAATAATGTTCTGTGGGAACATATGTGTGCGTGCGTGTGTTTGTCCAGTAGCTTGGGATTTAGGAGCTCTGTCCTAGTTTCAGCAGGGACAGAGTTAATTTTCTTCCTAGTAGCTGGTACAGTGCTGTGTTTTGGATTTAGGACGAGAATAATGTTGATAATGCACCAATGTTTTAGTTGTTGCTAAGTAGTGCTTACACTAGTCAAGGACTTTTCAGCTTCCCATGCTCTACCGACTGAGAAGGCTGGAGGTGCACAAGAAGCTGGGAGGGGGCACAGCCAGGACAGCTGACCCAAACTGGCCAAAGGGACATTCCATACCATGTGACGTCATGCTCAGTACATAAACTGGGGGGAGTTGGCTGGGGGGCAACAACCGCTGCTCAGGAACTGGCAGGGCATTGGTCGGCAGGTGGTGAACAATTGCATTGTGCATCACTTGTTTTGTATATTCTTTTATCATTATTATTATTTTCCCTTCCTTTTCTGTCCTATTAAACTGTCTTTATCTCAACCCACCAATTTTACTTTTTTTCCCCTGATTCTCTGCTCCATCCCACTGTGGGGGGGAGTGAGTGAATGGCTGTGTGGTGCTTAGCTGCCTGCCGGGTTAAACCACAACAAGCTCTAAGGATGAGTGGTGAAACCGTCAACATTTCTGTGACTGTATAACAAGATTCACATTTGTTTAAGTTGTATACGGATTGGAGATTGGACTAAAGGAATATAAATGCCTTTAGAAGCCTTCATATGCCAAATCCATCAACTGAGTTTGACCAGAAAACCAGTATGTCTGAGAAACAGCCTCGTAAATCCATCGAGGAAGGATATCTGTGCTAGTAGCACTCTTGATTTAAGACAAGAGTGAGCATCATATTAGCTGGAGTCTTCCTACTGGAAGAGGCTTTGAAGGTTTCTTAATGATTTGCTTTTGCACTTTCAGATATATTGCTTTCTTTTTTTTCTTTGCTCTGTTGTATGATTTATGATACACCCTTCCCTGAGCCCTTTAATGTGCTTTGTCTAATCTTGAATCTTTTATACTACAGTCACCCAGGATTATCCACCAAAGAACACATGCCCAGTACTTAAAAGCAACATGTGCGCTATAAGGCAGGACTCGTGTGGAAACAAGCCACTCTGGGTTGTAATTCAGTCATCTCCAAAGCTCCACATGTTCCGGGATCTGCGTTTTGCAGTTCAGATTAGTTGACACCATTGTCCGAGCTTTGGTTGTACGCAGAAATTAAGGGTCATGGTACACCTCGCCACAGAAACAGAAAGCAAAGATAGAATCAGAATGCTTGCAAATCATAGAATCATTGAGGTTGGAAAAGACCTCCAAGATCATCGAGTCCAACCGTCAACCCAACACCACCATGCCCACTAAACCACGTCCCTAAGCGCCTCATCTACACGTCTTTTAAATACTTCCAGGGATGGTGACTCAACCACTTCCCTGGGCAGCCTGGTCCAATGTTTAACCACTCGTTCAGTAAAGAAATTTTTCCTCACGTCCAATCTAAACCTCCCCTGGTGCAATCTGAAGCCATTTCCTCTCGTCCTATTGCTTGTTACTTGGGAAAAGAGACCGACACCCACCTCGCTACAACCTCCTTTCAGGTAGTTGTAGAGAGCGATGAGGTCTCTCCTCAGCCTCCTTTTCTCCAGGCTAAACAACCCCAGCTCCCTCAGCCGCTCCTCATAAGACTTGTTCTCCAGACCCTTCACCAGCCTCATTGCCCTTCTCTGGACACGCTCCAGCACCTCAACGTCCTTCTTGTAGTGAGGGGCCCAAAACTGAACACAGTATTCGAGGTGCAGCCTCACCAGTGCCGAGTAGAGGGGCACGATCACTTCCCTACTCCTGCTGGCCACACGATTTCTGATACAGGCCAGGATGCCATTGGCCTTCTTGGCCGCCTGGGCACACTGCTGGCTCATGTTCAGCCAGCTGTCGACCAACACCCCCAGGTCCTTTTCCGCCAGGCAGCTTTCCAGCCACGCTTCCCCAAGCCTGTAGCGCTGCATGGGGTTGTTGTGGCCGATACTTCTAGAAAATGAAAAAGAAATGTCTAGTAAACTCTGGACAAAATAAGAGAATAAAAGGTTCTTATTTAAGTTCTGCATTGGAGAAAACAGAGCTGGTAGACTGTACAGATAAAAGTCTAATGTGTTTAAAAATGAAAATAATTTCTAGTGTCAGTACTCATTTGTATCTTTTTTTTCTTTTCCCCTCTATGTCGCTGTAGTCATTCTCAAAGACAGGCCATTAATCCTACTTACGGTGAGTGACGGTCATTTCAGCTGCAAGAGTGAGGTCATTGATTTATGGAGGTTATAGCTGCATTTGGGAGCATAAGAGGAAGGAAGAGAGTTGACTGAGATTTTTGCATCATGCGAGCGTATTGGTTTTCCTTTAAACAAGGATTTTTGAAATTCTGCTCCTAACAGTCTTTGCAGCAGCCATTAGTTCTAGCTGAGAAGCAGGACTGATGTTGAACGGGAGACAGAAAAAAGGGTGGAGGAGGAATCAAATGGCATAAACCAGAGTAATTTACAGTATGAACAAGGGCTAACAGTACTTCCAAGATAACAGAATAATCTGGTTTCAGTTAATGAATACAGGAATTTGTGGAAAACATTTTTGTATAAAAACTACCAGCAATATGCCTCATTGTTGATTTAAACCTAAATCCCTATTTGAGACAGAACTAAAAGGTGCATAACTAGTAACAGTCTTTTTAAGTGTATGACCAAGTTTTTATTAGGAAGGCTGGTTTTGAGGGAACCCAGAGCAACTACGGACAGCCTCTTTGCTGATGTGGCGTAACACTAATGACAAAAGACACAGCAAACCATCATTTGCAGTGTAAGACTGATACAGCCTTGGAATCCATAGATTTAAGAAAAGTGCTTCATTTACTCTTTCTTTAAAAAAAACATGTGCAATGGAGTAAGCGTTTCTCATAGTCATCCATTAGTCCACCCATAATCATCTCATAGTCCATCCATAGTACCTCAAACCGCCACTGTACCTTAGGATCTATACAGGACTTCAGGAGGTCCAGTTCAGCTCCTGTTGTCGTAGAAAGCACTTCTTCATGTTCATCCAGCCCCAGATCCTGTTCGAGAGGACTTAGGTCTTACTCCACTTGATGGAGAGTTTGTTTGGTGCCATTTCATTAGCACATAGCCATAGAAAACATCAACAATGGAAGCCTGTAACTAGAGACAGTGGGTTTCAGGAGCAAAAGAAATTGCAAAGGCATCTCAAGAGATTACATCAGTAGAGTCAACTGAAGGAGGTTTCAACCAACAGAAAACACCTGAAAACAAGTATCTGCTTCTTTACGTAATGGAGGGGAAGAGGAAAGAAGAGAATCTAGCAATTGTTTTTAATCTCCTCTCATCAGCCGAGTGTTACTCTTTTATGTACTTCAGGAGTAAGTGGATCTAAGACTTGGGAATGGGAAATTGCCCAATTAAGGATTTTCCTTAAAGTTAACAATATAGAAGAGCTAAGAACAATTTTCAAAACAGTGAACTGTAGTTTGGGACATATGTACCTTGAAAAACACCACTTTTCTTCTTAATGCTTTGTAATAGCTAAAGTCAAATGAAAATGGGGTTTCCTTTGATATCGGTTTGAACTTTGTTCATTTGAGATAGGTTTTTGCGGAGGGTCTCTGACTGTATGGTAACTAACAATATAAAAAATGATGCCAGCCAGCTTGATCGAACATGTGGTTGGCTGAACAGGATTTTGTTTGGGCAATACAGTTAAGAGTATATAGTATGTGCTGCTGGTGTGTTCAACAAACATTAAAAAAAAATGATGCAACGTATCTCAGCATTGCCTCAGGCACGTCACAAACATTTAATAGACTAGACTAGGAAAAATGATTAAAAATCAAGGTTTGATTCCTCGCTCTGCAGAACCTGGACCATTACTGCTCCCGTATAAAAAAGGGGAACACACTTCTTTACCTCACCCTTATTACCTGTGAAGATGTAAAGGCGAAGCTTGTAAATGGGCCTTGTCATCTTAACTGACAGAACTATTTTGGGTCAAGGCAAGAAATCTGCAGCAAGATTTGCCAGGGTGTTTGCCAAACTGAAGCCAAGACCCAACGTCCAATTTATTTGCTGTGAAGAACTATTTATAAGGAACTATAATTTCAGCAGATACAAGTTGTTGTACAGGTGAGCCACATCATCTCACCAGCTGCCTAAATCTGCTCTGGGAAGAAATAAGACTAAGCTGTTAAACCCTTGCTTTGATCTAGTATCTGGATTTAGAGGCCCATTAATTTTTTTTTTATATGCTTGAGCACAGAACACCATTACTTGCCATTGGTGATGGGACAGCCTTAAAAAACTTCAGAGGGATAAATGTTTACTGATTCCAAACAGCCTTAAAAATGCCAAGGCAATGTATTCATTCTTTCTGTATCTGTAATGGTCACCACTGCTGTGATCGCTTGCTATGCCCACTCTTGCCTGCTGCGCAAAGCCCTGCCTGGCCATCCTGGTCCCTTATCTCAACGGTGCAGAGCAGCCAGTTCTCACAGGGCTGAAGCTGTGACTCCAGCTGCAACAAGCGAGGCTGCATCCTGTACCGGTGTCTGTGTTGGTAATGGTGCTTTCAAGTAACACAATATTTGATGGTTTGTTTTCTAAGTTGTTTTACGTCGAGGAGCCGGACAAAGACCAACAATAAATGAGAAGAGACGGAGACAAAAGATGGTTGGTAGAAACAGGCAGGTGTTCTTTATTTCATGTGGCACAGCATTAGGCAGACAACCCAAGAAACAGTTTCTAACAAAAACCAAAGCTATCACTTCCAGGAACCATCCCCCAAACAAGGGTCTACTGCCAACAGTGGCACTGAGATGTCCTTGCCTGTCCACTCTCATCTCCTCATAGTTTGCATATGCTTAGGCCGTATCTTAGCTGTGAGCGTCCTTTCCAAGGAGACTAACTTCTTACGATACAGTATCTTTAGACAGCGTACATACTGTGCAGTATCACCAAAGTACAATCTCCTCAAGCCATGCTAAAATATAACGCTAACTCTGGAGAGAAGGCTGTGCAATCGCCTCGCATCTCTCTGAGGTAATACAATGCTGTTTCTTAGCTGACAACATGAGGGGCACCTGAGGGAAGATCGATATGGCTTCAGAGTCTATTTTTAAACTCCTGATGCAGTAGCCGAGAACCTGGCATGCCGTCTGCTGAGACACAGGGCTAGTACCTCCTCCAGCCCTGGCTGCCGCCGGGCGCGGGCAGCACCGGAGAGCTGAGCCTACCGTCACCGGGAGGGCTGAGAACATAGATGCTCTTGGACTAGGAGGAGGAGAGGCGAATCAAAGATCTCAACAGACCGTTAATCTTTGCGTTGGTCATTAGGCGGGAGGTAAGCAATGATGGCGGTAGGGGGAGTTACATAGTTAGCACTCTGGATTAAAGGCATGAAGCATGGCTGGTGGAAGGAAGATGCTTTAGAGACTAAGGGCAAAGCTTTAAAAGCCTTGGGATATTACTTTTAATTATTATCTACAGGTTATTCTCTCTATATATACTATTTTTCTTTCTAAATTAAGAAAATAAACATTTATTAACAAGTCACTGGGTCAAATCCTGCTCTCCACTGAAGCCAAATCCATTGACTTCAATGTGAGGGAGCCCTGTGTAAACAACGAAGGGCAAATTTGGCCCTTTATGTCCTGAAAAGTCTGCTTGTACCCATTTCTTTTAATCCTGCAAGGAAATACAGACTGAAGTGTGAATTAATTGTTACGAATTTCTCTTGAACTACCAGGGGAGCGTCAATGAGACGTGGCAAAGGAGCAAGAAAAAGGAACAGATAAGTAAGTACTGCTTTAAAGAGAATTTTATCCACGTTTCAGAGCAAAAGTACAAAAAGAGAGTGGATCTAGATCAACCGCTACTGGCCTTTACTATCTAAGCAACCACAAAAGCCTTCATTTAGCTTCGATGAAACGGTACACAACCAGAGAAAACAGAAGGAACCAAGTACGCCTTTTCCTTCGCAAACATCATTTGCCCAAAGGTGATTGCTGTCATCCCTTTTGATGCTCCACTAACTCCAACTGTCTGCACAGTGCAGTGTCCACCGCTGAAGACAAAACGTGTCTACTGTGCAGATGAGTAAAACCGGTGGTGTCTTACAAATGTAGCTTAACGTTTTGAATATTAAAAAACACTAGGTGCTTTTAGACACAGAACAATACAATTTTGGATGCATTTACCACTTTTATTTCACTATGCAGAAACATACATTCACCATGTGTTGTGATGCAGCTGACAGTGTAATGGACGCTATCCCTTCAGTGGGTATTATAGCTGGACACTAACGAGTTTTCAGTGGACGTTCTGTACAGGTTAAGGCTTGACTCTGAACTAGATAGTAAATGCTGACCAGATTCTCAAACAGATTTTTTTTTTCTTTTTTTCCTCTGAGAACAAAAGGGAAATCAATAGAAAACCATCACGGTTATTTCAGATTAATAATTTTCTAATGCTGCGAACTAAGTAAAATACAGATTTTTTTTCTCCAAAATAACTACATATAATTTACAAGGTTAGGATCTGTGAAGAGTGGCTGGAAGCTGACTCTGAACAATGCTGACAAAAATCATTGAAGTTAATATACTAAAATCATTACTACCTCATAAGGTATTCAGTCAGGTATACAAAGCACACTTTGTAAGCATTTAAATATTTTGATAAAAGTAAAGATTTGTCATCGTTTATCGGGCAGTAATAAAACCAGATGAAACAAATATAAGATTCAAGTTGTTTACTGAATAAACTGTGTTATTGGCACATCTAATGTGTGGTAAAACATTATACACAGTACCTATACAGCTTCTAGCATTTTGGGGGTAATCTTCATTTACAATATCCGTAAACAAAAGGCTTGCCACCTAACAAATTTTAATTTGTTTAGACTTTCATAAACTGTGAAAGGCATGAACTGTTTATGTGTTACATGAGATCACTGTTTATATTGTTTATGAACGTGCAGGTATAGCTGAAAACTTAGACATTTTAAGAAAATTAAAAATGCTGCTTTTCTGTAACTTTATCGTTGCTTCATGCAATATTGTTTAACTGCTGCTGATTCAGATTGCTTTCTATGGGAAGGTATCTCTGCCAGTTTCTTTATTAACGGTCAAGATCAATTCTTCTGTACTGAAATTTTCCATAGACAGATACAAGTCAGTCAGGTTGGAACTGAGACTCCGTATAGGCTCTCGTATTCCTACTGGTGTGCATGTCTGGATTCATATGCAATCTAGGTTATTCCTGCAGGAAAGAGAACCGAGTTAATTATTTGAAGCAACTACTCCCTTGCAAAAGAGATCGTGTCAATTTGTTCGTGTAACAAAAGCTACTCGAAAACGGCATCATCCCAGTATAAGCAACTTGGCCCAAATCAAAAATCCACTGACGTCAATGGAAAGAATTAGTGACATCAATAGACTTTTAAGCAAGCCACGTTACGTTGTCTCTGAAACACTTAGCAGAATACCACAAGAATCACAGCTACTCTCTCCTCAGTGACTGGTTCCACCTTCCAAATAAGTAACAGATACTGAAATTCAGTTTTCTTTAGGGTCTCTACATCCAAAAGCAGGAGAGCAAAACAGCTTCAAAAGGTGCTCTGCATCATACTCTGTTACTTACACCAAGTGCTAGGGAATATATATTGTTTTAAGAACAAAATGCTGCTATCGATTTAAACAAATCAGACAAGCAGCTTTTTTTTCCCCTTCTGCATACAGCATTCAAAGCAATTTGTGGAATGGTGCTGCCATTAAGGGCTTTTGCATAGCAGGTTAGTATGCATGACATGTTTTTGCACATAGAATAAATATAGTAATATTAAGACGCCTGTTTAGCCAGCCACAATTAGAGAGCATGCCTTCACTGAAAAAAAGCTTGACACGAGAAAAGCTGCATTATCATCTCATCCTGATAAACAATGCTGCTTTAAAACATAAAATGTTCTTTCAAATACAAGAGAGCCAAGACATCTAAATACCAACACACTAATCCACTGGCTTTAAAAGAAAAATCAAAAGCAAGTTGGACCGTATCTTTGCAAGTTAGGAATGAAAGCTTAACTTGTAACGTATCTGCGGGGGACATTTAAAAAGCAGCTGTAGGTTTTTCCCTTGGCTTTTTTAAACAAAATGCATACCTTTAAGAACAAATTATTTTTGTTCTTAAATGACAGAAAAGCAGACAACACATTTTTTTTGACTTCAGAATTAGAGAATTAGACTGTATCAAAGCATGGACAATGAGGACTTTCCAGAGAGCCAACAAAAGCAAATGAGTAGTTTCTCTTTCTCCAGCTGGCACCGTGAAATGAAGAAAGACTTTTAGAGCTGAATGTGGTTTACATTCAAATACCAGAACCGATAACCAGCACAAACGCAACTTGCAAATGCCAGTGAGAGAAAGCAAAGAGTTAGAGGTGAATTATGGTAGGAAAACAACCTTTGCAACATGCCAGCCCAGTAAATGCCTAGGAAAATCATCTAGTCCTCTTACCTGTGGTCAATCCTCCCCATCTTCTGGTGTGATTTCTGTCTCTTTATGTACCACTACTTTGGTCACTGACATGTCAGGGTGCTGCTCTTTGGCTTCTTTAATTGCCTGAGCCAGCGCCTATCCCAAGGAAACCACAGAAGGGCAAAAACAAAAAGGAGGTGGAACATGCGTGATCAGTAGCAAGGTGGAGAGATTCATGAGATATTACACAATTTACAAATGAGGAAAATGATTAAAATATGAAATATACCATCACTGATTTAACTACTAATCCAGTTTAATTTAAGGCATGCCAGTATGAATAGTATCTTTTAAACCAATGTTTAGCAATGTTCTCTTTGGCAGTCTTCAGGGTAGCCTCTAGCAGCTTACGGGTTTTACCTGATCATGATCAATATCTGCATCTCCTGTGATGACTATTCGTTTTTCAATTCTTGTCTCTGAGATGCCTCCTTTCACAGTCTAGATGGGGGGGACAAATGCATGTCAGTAACTTACTTTAGACTGCTGCTACTCATCCAGAGAACGATCAGTGCAGGAACCCAGACATGACTGGACTGAACTATCTCACACAGCATGCACAGAGGGGACAACCCTGAACTGCAACCAGAGCAGCACTGAAGTTGGCCTGCTCTGAATGGACTTGATGACCTCCAGAGGTGGTTGATGATTCTAATTGTGATAATTCAATCACATCTGATTGATGATTCTAATCAATCTGCACACGTGTCAGGAGAGATGTTTGTATGTCAAAAATGACAGGTGTGTATGGTAAATTCAACCCATGAAGAAAAGAATGGACATACAGACAGCTCATATTAAGACCTAGTTAAGTCCAACTGCAGGCTTCAGAAGGACATACAGGGTGGTACGGCCTTTGTATAGCTCATCTACTGAAGGGTGAATTTCACTGCAGAAAGATGAAATCCTGTTCTCAGTGAATATTGGTAGAGAGCTGTCATGGCACTAAGAGGGTTTCTGCTTAGGGAGGAACTGGTATTTAGATGCTATCTTGGAACTTGAAAGACCCAACATCATTTGTCTGTGCAGTCATAAGCTTTCTGTCTCGCTGTGGGCAAATTCCTTAGGGTACAACCCAGCAATGCAACTGCGGCGTCTGAGCTGACTGCTCGTCCTGTTATAACTACATGATACAGGTTCACTATGTGCTTTCAACACCGTGCAGGGATAACGGCTCAGGACTCAAAGACAGTATAGTCATGTCAATGGAGCCTTGTGCTCAGGCAGATTATTCCTTCCTGGCTACCTTATGATGCCAACGTGGCTACACTGCTTCCAGTTCCAGATAGTATTTGCAGCTAACTCAAGTATCTCTGCACAGCAACGTTTTGTGCTTGCACAGACATACCCTAAGGGTTTATGACTCTCAGGACTCTTGTCAAGTCCTTGGATGACGCGTTAATGAAGCCAGTATAACCGAAGGCAGGTGAATGAAGACAGGTACCCAAAACAGACAGGATTTTGTCCAGAGAGTATAAGCATGTGTCCACATTTTAAAATGAATAATAGAATTGAAGTTAAGAAAATATACACCCTTGTGAAAAAAAACCTCCCTGTTTTCTGAGGACTCACTTTGGTGATATGTGTAGTGGTTGTAGTGCTGGTTGTTTCAGATGTGATAGTTTGTGCACTCATCAATACACCTGGTTCTGAGTCAGCACCGCAATCCACCTAGGGAACCGAAAGGGAAAAGCAGTCATCAAAAACATGCTTCTGAGCACAGGGAGGCAAGGACTGGGCTGGCTGAACTTCCCTATTTCCACAGTTCTTCATAAAGTGAGTATCTAACGGTAGGGAAACAACTGATATTAGGGTGATGGTGTCAGTATTTTTCTCTGTGTCTGGAGACTCCCCTTCGCTTCTGGAAGGACAGATGAGAAGCTTGAGCTTTGAAATCTGTAGTTTCATCAATGTTCTCAAAAGGCCCTACACCAGGACGTGAGAATCACCCTCAGGTAAGCTATACTTATGTATATCCTCCTCATGCTAATATTTAATACTTCAACAGCTTAGAACAGTTTACACTAAGGCATACACTTAAAGATGGGTGAAGAAACATGAGTTCCTTAAGGCCATGTTAAATTAGACCCTGGGTCTTGCAGAATTTCTTACCTGAGAAGACTCATATGTAATGGTTTTTGTTTCTGTATGGACTACTGGCACTTCCTTTGTTGAAATTTCAAGGTTTTCCCCACCAGCAGAAACACTGCTGAAACTGATAGTCTCAGTCTTCACAACCGGTGACTGCGTGAACAAAAAAAAAAGGAATTGGAACATTTAGTAAAGCTTCTGGATTTCTCAGAATAGTTTTGGGTTTTTTTTTTTGCTTGGGAAAAGGAGGCGGAACAACTAAAAAGTGCTCTGCATTTAAAAAAAAAAAGAAAATTCTCTTCATTATAATGGTACATACGTGTATATAATGCTGGCAATATTTAGCACTATCTGGGATTTCATGAAAACAAGCTTCAGAAAAGATGTAAACACTACATGAGGCAATGGGCAGAAACTGAAATGCAGGAGGTTCCCTCTGAACATCAGGAAACAGTTTTTCACTGTGAGAGTGACCAAGCGCTGGCACAGGTTGCCCAGGGAGGTTGTGGAGACTCCAACCTTGGAGATATTCAAAAGCCAGCTGGACATGGTGCTGGGCAACTGGCTCTGGGTGACCCTACTTGAGCAGGGGGGTTGGACCAGATGACGCCCAGAGGTCCCTTCCAACCTCAGCCGTTCTGGGTTTATACATTTTCTTAAAATGACAAGAGGACGAATCCTACCCAGGCTTAGTCTTCCATTCAGCTCTCAGAAAAAAGAGCAAGAACAAGTTTTTTTTCTAACCTGTCTGCAAAATAATCCTTGAAATTCCGCTAATGGGGCTAAGATAAGGAACCTGGGTTGTTTAAGACACAGTATACTTATTTACAACTGTGCCAAGCATGGAAAAAAATGCATTTTCTGTCTCTGAGGACATGTGAACTTTGCCAATCTTGATGGACTTTCCCAAAGAGAATGTCAGCTGAATTCTTGTTATTCATTGCATAAAAAGACACCAAATCAGGTATTTCTCTGTAGCATGGAAAGTGCTTTTAGGGAAAATATGCATGGCATTTTGCCAATACTGGAAACGAGGAACAAGCCTTGCAGGTGCCATGCAAGGAGGAAGTAAAGAGCCGAAACAAACTGCCTGCTGTGGAGATGCAATCATGCAAGCTTGGTACACTTTGCTTTCCACGAGAGGAATTAACAGTCCACTACTGCCTACATTTACAATTCAGCACAGACATGACCGATTTAATAACGAGTTACCTCAAAATGAGGTTTTCTTTCCGAAGACTCTGAGAGGTGGACTGTTGTACTGTGCTCCTCCGCTTGCTCACACGAAGTAGCAGCAGCGACTCCTTCCTGTTTGCTTAGCGCTTTCCCGGCCTCCTCCCTTTTTTCCTCCTTCGCCCCCTCAGTCCCAGCAGAGCCCTCTTTC
>NW_008825614.1:19675659-19689917 GCF_000699105.1 Pygoscelis adeliae
TTCACTGGAAGTCACCTCCTGAGATGTCGTGTCTATTCTCTGCGCAGGGGGAGGAAAAAAAAACCCTCAGCGTCAGAAGCAGACAACACTCCTTGCAGTAGCTCCTCAGCTTAATGTGCTGTGAACATAAATAAAAAAATGGGTATTACATTTTGCCAATTTATTTCTCTCACGTTGTAAGGGTTTTCACTCTCAGGACATTATCAGAATAGTAGAAATGAAAAACAAAGCAAGAACCACAATTTTTAAAAGTGAAGAGAAATGTCACAGTGTTTTTCTCGTTGGTATTTTTGCGTGAGTTTTATAAAGGCAAAATACAGCACCCTGCAAAATGACCAAAATAAAGTAAAATGAGACAAAGCCTGTTTTTTTTTTTTTGTTTTTCTTTCTGGTGAAGTTTCTACTGTGGTCTATTGTAACAAAGGAGAAGGCACACCAATGCATGCGTTAGTTATATAGGTTCCGCGTTATGCATAAAACCAGGAAACAAAAGAAAAGCAAAAGTAATCAGTGTGCAGTTTTAACGCTGACGGAGGGAATCAAACGGCCACCTGAGCCCAGCTATGTGAAGTGGAAGTAACCCCTCCTATGAACTCAGTCGGTTTTCTGGCGGACTCTATTAAACTGAAGATATCTGAACCATCCAAGGTTTTTTCACCGGTGGACTGTTTAGTCTAAATAGACAAAGAAATGTAGAGTCATACACAGAAGAAAGGCAGACCCACGTGCACAGACATATTAATTGCCAAAACCGGAGGCAGGGACAGAGGGAAGGGAGAGAAGGTTGCGGGGGCATGGAGAGGTTGGAAACAGGAAAAGAATGGGAAAATAAATCCGAGCAAATTCATAATGGCCGTAGTAAGCAATAGTTACAAAGCACAGTTGTTAGCGTTGGCATTTTGCTGGTTCAAGCAAACCTTTTTTTTCCTTTTACTAACAAGCCACAGCAGCGATACTACATTTCAGTAACACAGATCTTTAAATAAACCAGAAAGGTTGAAAGCCTTATATAATGTCTGCTTCAGACTGTGGGACGGATTCAAAGTATGAGGGGAAAAAAAATAAGCTGGGTCGGCTGCTGTCAACATAAAGCCAGGCAGCAAGAGAACCGAAAGGTAGGGTGGTGTGAGGGGATTGCCTAGAAGAAGTCATGCTTTAATCTTTAAACCGTGGCGTGAAGTCAAAGCCACTCGTTACCACTACTTTTGACGCAGACGACTCGGTAACATAGTGAGCAGTAGCAATGGTAAATGGCTGTTCTCTGGAATATCTCCACTCAGACAGGCTCTTATCTCTCCGGGAAAATGCCCCTGCTTTTACAGCTTCACTGCCAAGGTGTTTTTCTGCTTTGCCAAGCTGCAAGCTTCCCAGTGTACCATGTAACTGCAAATCCTGGTCCATCTTTAGTGTCTTTTTCAAACTCTCCTCTTCAGGACTGTGCAACTGAGATTCTGCTTCCTTTATGGGTGTCAGAGAGTCGGACAGCTTTCTTTTCGTGCTCTGCACATCGGATCCCCGCCTGGCTTTCTCATCAGTGACAGGCTCGAGGATTTCATACTCGGCCACTACCGGAATGATTTTCACAGATTCTTGCACTTCCCTTTCCATTTTTTGCAAAGCTTCTACTGAAGGCTGTACTGCTTTCTCACCCTCTTTACCTTTACTTGTCATGGTTACAATTTTCCCGGATTCAGTATCATAGGACTTTCCTAGGGTGAACATTTTCTGCTTATTCTCCTCTTTGGATTGTATTTCACTTTCCAAGTCCTCAAAGCTCTGCATTAGAATGGTACTGGATTTTAATATCTCAGGTGGAAAGGCAGTTTTACTGCTCACAGTCACTACTTTGTATGCCAGATTTTTTTTCGATTCACCATCAACTACCTCAGAGGGTATTTTGTCTATAATAACCCAATCCTCAGTGCCCTATATTTGAGATATAAAAGCTAAATTAGAATATCTGAAGGTTTATCTCTACTTCAGGAGCACTAAAGTATGAAGACGTTTAAGAAATCAATGCTGCCTCTTCTGAAAGCATAGAATAACTTTTACCATTGTACCTCTTAGAGAAGATATGATTCCTTTGTAGATTCCCTCCCCTTAGACACCCATATAATGTGGATGCAGAAAGTTACTTTTGCCACACTATTTCTGTAGTAATTTGAAGCAGGGTAGCATTGTAGTGCATCACTTAAAATGATGGTTGGAATTATCCTGAGGTTAAAAACCATGTATCACAATGGTTCATAATGCTACAGTCAAAAACAAATTACAAAAATATGGCAAATAAGCCCATTCAACTGTTCCCCAGTTGTGACAAACACACTGTTGATGAGGTTTTGGAATAGTATGCATTTCTATGTAGCTGTAGCCTGCACCGAATTTCCTTGTTTTCATTAGAATAACATCAACCCCCTTTAGTATTGTTTAAATTGAGTAGCACAACACAGTAAATGCCATACTACTATAGATACTGAACTGAACTTAGTGCAGCATCTTTTTTCCTCTTTATACAAATGTGCTATGTGATTTGCTACGGCTATGTAATCAGCATCCAGTTATTTGACCTTAAGACCATAACTTCTGTATTTAACTAAGCAAATATGCTAGTTTAAAATCGAATGAATTAAAAATAACCTCTAGGGATGATGGGATACTTTTCTGGATAATGATTTGATGAGAAGTAACCAAAGTGCCAGCAGATTCTCCTTCCTGCAGCTTCTTCTCTATCACACTTGGCTAATAGAAAAACCAATAAGAATACAAAGTTCACCATCACTCAGCATAATCTGAATTCACTTGACAGTATAAAGGAAATTCATTCTAATGACAGAAATGCCCCATTCACCACAATGTTCTCAGTGAGGCTTATGCTGGAAATGCATGCACAACTGCAAACAACATCCACAAATAGCACCGTGCAAGTAGATTTCTAACTAGCAGAGAAATAGGTCTCTCTTAGGAAGCCATAAGCTCTGGAGGGTACTCATTCCTCAGAATTTGGCCCCCAGGTTACATCTCCCTCTGGAACTTATGAAATAAGTAAATAAAAAAAAAATGGCTTGGAAAGGAAAAAAGAAAATAAGAAATCACTGCCAGCCTATCAGACTGCATTTCAGGAAAGTATTATTTGTTTTTACCTGCAATTCAAGGAATGTAGTACCTCCCTTCTGCAAAAATATGAGTTTTTCTGATTTTTCTCTTTCTTCTTTGGTCTAATGTCAGGGGAATAAACGGTTTTAGTAAATGGAGGGTACATAGTCCACTACACTTTACAACAGCTCATCATATTTCTCCACTCTACAAATTATTAATTGCATGGTAAATTAGGAAACAGAATTAAACAGAACAATTTTACAGCAAAGAAGTTTCCAATAAGAAGTGAAATCAGTGTCTCTCTGTGATGAATGCGAAGCAGACACAAGCATACTGTTTGCGTAGCAGGAGAAACAGTAAATTGAATAACACCGGGTGCGGATGCAGTGCGTTCATTTCATCTATTATTCATTTAACTGTGTCTGGTGCCAACTTCCATGGTTTCCATCAATAGCCTAGAACAGGTGCCTCCACCTTCACCCTGGACTTAGCTCTTTCCTGAGTTTGCAGCCTTCCCTGTTGAAGCAGGCAGAAGGTGTGCTCTGCAAAGATTTCAGCTCTCCTTTTCTCCTTACAGGTACAAGAGGCCTCAGAGTCTTGTTCCCATGCAGGAAGCTAACCACTGCTGTATTATTCTTTACAGCGTGACACCAAAGTCCTCCTCACCTTTATCCCATCCGTGCCTTCCCAGTGCTGTGAGAATGAGAAGAGTATCTCTGCAACTTGGCCAGCTGGGACAGTTTTAAATGCTGGTAAGACTCAATTTCCTAAGGTACCGTTCCTAGTGTACCGTTTAAATACGTATACTCCACGTACTCAAGAAGAAAGGCACACGTTTAAAGAAAGATACAAAACTTCTAGAAACTTGAGAGAGAAAGGGAGAAATGGCTTATCTCCCTGGCTGTAATGAGATGCATAACTTCTTTATTTCTAAAGTGCTGGTTTAATCCAATCCAGGTCAGACTAAACATTGTCAAGGAGTTTGTTAATATGATGGCTTTCATGTTCTGCAGCTATCTGGCCACCATTATGGCAGATATTTAAAACTATATTTTTCATAACTAAAGAAAAACAAAGTATTTCCCCTATTATTGTAAGAAACCAGCTGGTGACTAGACAGGCTTAAAGTCAAACTGACCGAACACACACAGGTGCCAAATGCTCAAAGCACACATTTTGAAAAGGCGTATTTTCCCTTCTGTTCTTGTTTTATTCTATTAAAGAGCTACAGGTAACAGCACTGAATACATTTTTAAAGTGGACATGCTAAGTTAAACATGTAACTTCTTCGACTAGAAGAAGCTACTACACAACGCAGTTCTATGTGCTCTCTACCCTGACTGCCTCTGCATTTCTTAGTAGACATCAAGGTGCTTATTTTGACCTATGCATGGCTTCAGTTTTTTCCTGAAAAATTCCTCTCAGCAGGACATGTGAACTGAAACCATCCTGCTTAGCAGGACCAAAAAGGATGGTCAGATATCATCTACAGCAGGGGCCCCTTACTGCCAGAAGTCACCTCAGAGTTAGGCTCTGATAGCTCAAATCCACTCACATTTTTCCACAGAAATGCCTTCATTTGGATGAGATTCTATGGGACAGCTGTAGTTTACTCAGATCCATATAAGATATAGTAACTGGACATAGCTTTTGACCAAGAGAAGAGTTACCAGATAAGGATAACTCCTGCCCTTTTCCGTTCCAAATGAATGGTTAAATTCGGATGTGTTTCCTCAGGGTGAAGCCTACGTAACTGTGTAATGCTTTGCTACTGCTTTTGCGTTTTAATTAAAAATTGTTATTACATTTCTAAAGTAATAAAGACATGAAATGAACCGGGGGGTTTTAAATTTGCTTCACCTGCACTCCTCTGATTCAGGCTCAGCTAGCCAGCCACTCCCTTTCAACAGTTCCTTACATCTTTAATATGTTAAGCGCATCCTGTTTATTATACTTACAATTTTACTTTTAAGCAAGAAAACCTGTATTTTCAACTGCAACCAAACTAACGCGGTCGTAGGATCTATTATGATTCCTGAACAAGGCAGTAGGAGCAACATTAAGAGTCCTCAGCGCTCTCTCCAAAAGGTCAGCTTTGGGCACTCAGTCTGCTTTTTAGGTATTTTAATACAACCTGATGGCCACTCTAATGCATGTCTCATGTCCGTATCAGCCACTGGTTAGATGGGTATAATGTAGGAGAAGAGGAGTTGGGGCCTTTTTCTTGGCAACAACCCTTTCCCTAAGAGGAGAAGTTGACATGTCTTATCTGGGTGGCTCCAGGGATTCCCTTCCCCAGAGAGCCGCAGGTCTGCAATGTCAACCTCTAAGGTGGCAAAGCAGGAGACTTTCGAATTATACTTTCCAGCCAATTTTTGCAGAGTTCCTTACAACATTACATCAGTGCTGAGGTGACAGAAGCAAATTTTATGACCATTTATTGGTCTGTAATGCTAAAAACAAGTGGTAATCATAAAGATGATTCCTATGAGACAGAAACCAGATCTCCATCCACAATAGAATAAAAAAATTAATCTTCGTGCAGACCACACAAGCTTATTTCTTTTTGCTCCACTGGATTTAAACCCAGACTCTGCTTGTTTTGAAGAACTATGTATTTTACGGCAACATGAATGTTACAGTTTCCTCTACATCTCATTATCTATCCACAAACTGAATAAAAAGCAGCTTTTTAATTGGCAGGTTTCTTGCAAACACTTAAAGACTGCACAGTGAGCAAGATTTTTTCACGCATGCACACTGCATGAAAATGTACACACTTAGCAATCTGCATTGGATCTTCAACAAAACGGTATCCAGCAAACTGCAGCAACTACCAGTTCCTTCATGGAACTGGCCAAGCAGGTCTAATTATCATCATTATTTCTCCCCCGCCTTCAAAGACGGAGAGTTCTGCCCTTTGCTCTGTATTTTCTTGTCAAGCTTGGTACCCCCATCCATCCCGCTACACTGCTGCTCCCAACCAGTCACCGTTATTTAGATTTTCTCTCCATCACCTTCATGGTTCCTTCCACGCATGGCTGGACTTCCTCAAGCTCACCGAACCCGTAAGGAAGCCTGCGTTTCACACCCTCAGAGAGACCCAATTCTGCCACGCGGCTTCCAGTGAATTTCATACTCTAACTATATATACACACATATATATATATATATATATAAAGGTACCTGCTCTTCCTTGCATGTTTGCTGCTAGAGCCTGAGTGCTGAGAAAACAGGGAGCAACGGCAAGTGGGGAATGGCCTCTAACTACGGCCTCTAATCTACTGAGAGCTCTTATAAGCAAAAACGAATAGACAAATACGTAATGAAGCCTTTCAGCTCACGCTGACCTCTTCAGGCACTAGTGGTTCAATCATAGGAGCTTCCTCCTGCCTTGCTGCAAGCCGAACGGGAGATGTGGAAAGCCTCTTCTCCCACTCATTAGACACAGCCGTTTCTGTGGAGGTTTCCAAGAAGGTGCGTTTCAGCTCGCTTATATTGGTCTGATGTTTCATCAGATCTTCCTGGGTTTTGTCTAGGTCCTGGACAGTTTTAAAAGAATAGAGCAGTTTGTAATACATCCTATGCCAACCAAATTTTAGAGCCAAAACACACAACTTGGTTAGTAAAGAGGGACGTAACATCTCAGGGAGCCGGGGAGCACAGCACTAACACAACACTCTGTGAAAATGTGGCATTTTGAAAGAGAACAGCATAGCATATCTCGTACAAGTGAGTATAAAAATACTCTTAAAGAGCTTATCCGTATCACTATAATTTACACCTGATAAAGAGGCTTCAAACAAACACACACACACATACGCGCACGCATATATGTATTTACAGTACAAGTTAGAGGAGTCATCATAATCTGAGAAAAAAAGTATCTATTTGATTTATTAGCAGGTGGGAGTATACAGTTCATGCATCATAGTGCAGGTTCACAGTTTACCACTAAAACTAACACACATGTACGTACATGCACTGGTATATACCAATACCAACCTCTAACATAAGATTACTATGTTTGACATACACATTTTCACCCTGTATTCGCTTAATCAGACTATTCTGAAAGAAGTGAAAAAGAAAGGGAAAGGTAAGGGACACAGTATTGAAAGGATACAAAATGCTGTTTCTACACATTTCTTCACAGAGAACCGACAATAACATGCTGAGAGAGGTGAACACCTCCAACATTGATACTTGACCAACATCTGGGCCTTTCGTTTCTGTACCTGTGCCTTTAGATCTCCGTCCTCCTCTTGATCCGACTGCCAGCATGAGAAAGATTGGAAAATAACACCTTACCCACTCGTATGGCCGAAGGCTTTACAAAAATTGGTGAGAGGAACATACTAGGTTAAGGTCACATTTTCTCTAGGGTAAGGGCTTAAGGAGAAGGAGTAGACACACTGGTTGACTTTGCACGGTTCTCCTAACTCAAAGCAAGCCTCCTCTTTTCAAACTTGTTGATTGTGAACGAAGGAATATTAAACATTTTCCTTTTATAAGTATCATTGGTGCGCTCCACATTCATAGATATCTATTTAGGGAGCAGCAGCTGGACCTTCTCACCGAGATCGCAGCCGGTTTTGGACCAAGTGGCAACTGCAAATTCTTTGGTAGTCCATAATCCCAGAGTTTAAACGTATGACATCTCCTGGGCCACAGGCTAAGCATAAACTCGCCAAGTGTAAACGACCCGCAACACTTTCTACAGAATGAAGCACATTTTATTTGCTTAAAATGTTATTGCTCTAGCCCCAGTCCCTTTTTTTTATTTCTATAATTTAATTTCCTATTTAGCCTGTATATATTCTTTCAGGATCTATCTCCAGCGGTCGTCTTCTGGAATGGCATACACATCACATTCACTTCAGGTCACGTTTTCAAAAGCAATGCAATATGGACTGCCCAAGCAGCCCTGATTCTGAGGGCTGAATTTTCAGATGGCAAGTATACCACACTTTTTGAAAATCAGGTATCCATAAGGAAAATCGAGGTTCACATAATCTTCTCCCCTAAAATAAAGATGGCAGCTAGGGAGATTATCGTGCATTTTTGATTAATAAACTGAACATTTTAAATATCACGGTTTTAGGATTATGTTTTACTTTCTGTGTGGCTCAAGGCCTGAAGCCATACAGTGCAAGAGGCACTTCAAAGCATTTTGTACTCCTGACTGGTCTCAACAGGCTTTATGTTGTTGCTCCGTTTGGATTCTTTAATGCTCACGCCACTTTTATTGTCGATTTTTCATATAGTCCTACTTAGTCAAATGACCCATGGGAAAATCTTTAGCTGTTGATTACTTTATAACTCAGTTCAAATCTATTATATTTACAGCCGAGGCCGAATTGCCCTGACACGTCATACAGAGAATTTTTTCCTTGACGATAATTTTAACAGCCTGAAATATTAATGAGATCCTACTGAAAACCTACAGTAGTGTTTGTGGTAAGACTTTGTCTTCCACCAGATGTCAGACCAAATTCAGCTCACGTTTGCAGCTGCAACCATATTAATTACGAAAACATTATATGCACTTCACTGGAGTCACATAGGTTTGAATTTGCCTGCACAGTCTATATACCATGTTGTGGATATGAGGCTTCTCAGTGCAAAGAAAATGGCAATTTTTTACGTTCCTCCTCTGAAGACAATACCTGGACTACTGGTGGCAATACGTGAAGATGACATGTGAAATTAATTCCAGGAAAACCTTAGGTATTTATAACCTGGAAACACTTTTATACAGAAAATTTGAAAACTGCTTTTTACTGTCTTCCCCCCCGCCCCCTCTCTCTCTCACAGGCTGCAGACTATAAGAGCAAACAAGCAAACTGAACAACCCAGGGCACAATCTGGCCAGCATGACCGTCCCGGGTGGGCAGCACTGGCCTGGGTGACACCCCACTACCTGCAGAGCGCAGAGGCCTCGCGGTCTCCAAAGCAAACTCAGAAACAAGAGGAACCCCTAGGGAGCACTGAAAACTCAACTCGACGAGCAAAGCTCTCGCACTCGCACGCGCGCACATGCACACACACGCAGAGAGGGATCCTGAACTGCCGTAGGAGACATGCAGTTTGGCACGCAGGGTCGGGAAGAGATGAGGCAGAACGCTCTCCCCTGCCGTAACTGGGTGCCGGCAACTGTACAAACCTCGGTGGCAGTGGTCTCACCATCAGCTGCGGTATCCGTCTGCTCACTGTCAGTCTATTCGGTTAGACAAGTAACCGGGTCCCAAGAGGAAGGCAGGAATAAAGAATAAACCCAGCTCATCAGTACACGCGGCTCACACGGGGAACTGTTAAATTCAACACCCCTGCGAACCGCATTAGCATTGCTTTTCAAACCACGCACAAGTCAAAGAAGCAAAATAAAAGTGCTATATTAGTAAACAGAACAGACTCAGAGGAAGACTCGAGGCGTACTGTACACAGTATATGGCTTTACTGGAACAAATTTATAAGCCAAACAAAACAGTACTGGAAAAGTGTTATTTGAATAGCAGATTTTTTTCTTAAGAAAGCCAGGTGGCTTTAAAAAAAACTGGAAAAAAAATATTTTCTAAACAAACTTTTCCTCCCATAATGTGTTTTTTAAAGAAAATTATCCATCAAATTTTTGTTCTAGCCGATATAGATTAATGTGGTATTTGACTTTTTATATGGAGGGGGAAAAGGTAATTAAAAAAAAAAAAAAAAAAAGGCTACTTTAACAGTCACCTGACTTTCAGCCCCTCATTTGTACAGAAGTTGTTCTTGTCTCCACATTTATACACTATGAGGCTGTCTGCATTACCAAGGAGTTCAAATAACCATACCCCCAGCCCATCTACTGTCTGTCTGTGGAGTAATGGTAAGGCTCAGATCCCACTCGCTTCCAACAAAGAGCAGCTGATATTGTTAACAATAGTAAAAAGAAAGAAAACTGGCATTAAAAGAATCAAAAATACTTCTCATTCCATTTAAGAATATGGATGAAAGCAGGAGAAAAATAAAAGTAACTCCACCCCCCCCCCCCCCCAACGCACCGTACAAGTGATAAAGATGAAACAAAGCACAGCATTGCACAGACTGATCTATCCCTGCTTTGCTCGACACTGTGAAGAACATTTTATTGGTGAACGCAAGTGTCGAGATTTAATAAATAGAGAGTCGAGTGTAGGTTACTACAGGCTGAGAAGAGAGTTCAAATGACTATTTTTGATGCTATGCAAGCTTACGGAAAACTAGTAAGTAAAGTGCGTGCTCCCTATTGCTCCAGATTGGCACATCCAAGTTGTTTTAACATCAGTGAAAGCTCTGGTTTTGATTAGTGATTTTCTGTGGTCCTCAGATAATCTAAAGTAACCCAGGCAGGTAATTTAAAGCTAGGACAATACATCTCATCCTCAGATCACATCAGTATGAAATAAGAGAAAAAAGCAACCTAGTGGTGGATGGAGTATCAGTCTTAACTTTGAATTTCCTATCTTCTGTCATTTTCTGACAACTCCAATGTTTCATAAAACTGCTTTTTGGTTATTTTTTCATTGCTTTGTTCTCTATCATTCCTTCCTTTGAATAATTTGTATTCAAAAGAATAAGTGGGCATTTTGGACTATTTGGTTAAGTGCATGAATGCAAGTTATATGCAATTTTTCAAGCAATAACCACTCACTAGACAGACCGCTTTTAGTTTTAAATGAAACTGTAATGCCAAAATAGTCTACCTAGCTGGTCAAATTGCTTTCATTCAAGTGTTAGAAAATTGTTTCTTTATTAGTGAAGGATCTCACATCTTTATAACATTATAAGCAATTGTAAAGGTATGGCAATATAAAAAAAATCTATGCATTGTCACGCCTATTGAAAAAAAAGAGGAATTAATGAATCTATGCATTTAGTCAACAGAAATATTAGCTGCTAAGGTACGAACACAGAAGCTAATGAAATCTAAGGGGTGAGAATCTGTCTGACTGCACAGACTGCCTCCAGATGCACTGCTCAAGGGAGAATGGAGCTCAGTAAGCTATGAGATTGGTTTAGGGTACTGGCTGCAGCCTTCTCCATCACTGTGTACAATCTTTTGTGAACTGGGGGAAAAAAAGGTTTCTATTTCTTTTACCATAACAGCAATGAAATCCTAAATAAGGCATAAAATTTGCTTTACTGTAACATACATGTCTGCTAATAAGCCAATCAACAGCCATGGAGTCAAAGTCAGCGTTACTGAGTTACTTGAAATACAGATCTGGGGTTATTGCAGAGCAGGGAATGGCAAATTAAGGCTCAGCAAGGCAGGTTTCCTCTGGAGTGGAGAGTAAGAAAGGTCAGGCTCAACGCCGAGACAGGCTGTAGCTGCTGGTGGGGCTCACGGGCGGGCGAGGGATCGAGCAGGGAGGGAAGGCAGCTATCTCCTGAGATGCTGCAGCTGCATCTCCTCTAACTTGCAATCGTAATTGCTGTGATTTGTTTTGCCAATGTAATGCAGACATGCCCGAGTTTAAAACATACTCACTTTCATGCAATATTTTGAACAAGAAATACCCCCTGGATTAGGCACAAGTCTGTGTTGTCTGCCAGGAAGCACTGCCAGAGTAAGCACCCTCATAAAAGAGCGACATTAAAAGCCTATTTTATATGTTTTTATGCTCAATACTTCCTAACTTTACTAATAAAAAGAAGTGCTCATTTCTGAAAGAGGAACAGACTAATGTATTACATAAACACTGCCTCGTTATTGCCTCTGGAGCTGGCACTGTATTAATGCTGTTATTGCTATTAGATTAATCCAAGCGCAGAGCTAATGCAAATTGAGACCTAAATGCTATCTCAAAATGAGGACGCGAAATGAGACAGCAACATTTTGGATGCCTTTTATCAGAAATTGCACATTATTATTTAGTAGTTAGGCATCACAGAGCCAAAAAGCTTCTAAAGAGAATGTTTTTACAAGATAAATTGATGCGACTTTTGGCTTTCCGTAAAAAGGAAATGAAATCCTGCACCAAGTCTTACAAAACCAACAGCGGCAGATGACACAAATGTTTAGATGCGCAAGCTGGTTTATTGAAGACAACTACTGCAACGGCATCGACAAGTGGCCAAGCCAGCTTTTTAGAAATGGCCAACTAATCTGTGATTATCTGATCCGGGGTTTTTTTACATACAAAGCAAAACCGTATTTTCGCGTTTGAAGATGAAGGGGAAAAAGGAAAAATGAGGAAAAAAGGAACTCATCATTTTATTCTGTCAACAAAGAGTAACTAGGCACCAGCAAAAACTGAGATGCCAGTTACTGTGTTACTTAAACAAGCAGATTCCTTTCCTTCTTCTGGATATATTATCATATCCACAGTTCCCAGAACCACTGTGGACTCCTCCTGCAGTTGATTTATCTGCCTGTGATAACCCTGGTGGCTTGAGGTATCGGTTTTGGCAGTGCTAATGTAACACTGCAAATGGCAAGACAGCCCACATGGCATACTCCCCGAACAGCTGCAGGACAGCCGTCCCAAACTAACCTCTCACTGATACATTGGATTTAAGCTTGGGGAAACAATTTAATCTGCAGCAGAGATGGGGTCAAGGCTGATAATCCAGATCCAGGTTTCGCTGGACCAGAAAGCCTTTTCTGGGCTTGGGCTACAGTTGATGGCCTCTTGCAAAAAGCAGAGTCCGCCTCAATTTTGAACACCCTGAAGTTGGTGAGGATGCCCATTATCCTTGGCTAGCTATTTATATAAATATAATCTATATACATACACATATACAAGCATGCATACATAATTATGCAGGAAATTGTACTTAATTCCCACTATTTAGATAACTATTCTAACCCTACTGTAAACTGACAGGGGGAAGAAAAGGTCTTGGTGGGTTCAGATATGACACTTCAGAGCTGATCAGTGGCAATTTGTTTACTGCAAGTCACTTTGCATCAGCTGACACAGTTCAAACAAAGCCACTTCCACACAGTGTTGTGCCTAACCCTGGGCCCCGAGCTGCACTCCCAACACGAGAAAAAAATAAAAAAGAAGGGAAAAAAAACAAAACCAACCCCCAAACAAAAAAAACCCAAACCCACCCCTTCTAACATATCAGCACAGACAGAAATGAGGCTCTGAAAGTAGGACCACTATTGCAGCAATCTAACACTGGTTAGGACTGAAGCACTGAACACGAAAAAGAGTGTGTTCGATGCCGAGGTACACACCTCTTCCTCTGAACTGTCACTCAGGTCATTGGCAAGTGAGGCACTCAAGGAGGCCGCCTTGGGCTCCAGGTAGCAGAGGCACATAGCCAGAGGAAAGGAGAGAGTGAGGGCGTATGGCACTGAGAAAGAGGCAGAGAGCAGAAAGAAAAAAATGAAGAGGAAGCAAGGCACCAGGGAGGGGGAGCGGATGGGAAGGTAGTGCTGCACACTGGCAGGCAGGAGGTTGGTTTCGGAGAGGTTAGGGAGCGACAGGTAGCCGTCGTCATCCAGGAGGGAAGGAAATGACTCTGGAAGTTGCAAGGAGAAGGAAAACAGCGTTCCGCCTTTGCCGGCTTTTTGCTTATAGCCGAAAGCCACGTCTTGCTCGGCGGAGCAAACTCGCCCCTTTCTGTCAGAGTCTGGCTCCAACTCGCCGTGCTTTGGAGGGCTCTCGTTGGGCCCCTCACAACCTAACGACTTTGTTCGAGCGCTCTCCTTGCATCTCCTGCGAAGCTTTGCTGAAGATGCATGGGGGCCAGGCTGCGAGGATGGTGAGGGGTGGCGGGAGTCAGTGCCAAGCAAAGATGGCTGGTGACAGAGAAAGAGCAGCAAACAAGGCGCAAAAGCAAAAGGACAAAAAGAAAACTGTAATTAGTTAATTTTCTTCCGTGATGATAATTTATATATATATATATATAAAATTATAAACAGTATTTTAACACCACAGCTTTCCAGTGAGTTAAATGGTGCATGTTCCCATGCCACACACCACAAGTATTAGTGAATCAGGGTTACAGCTTACAAAAGGCAACTTCTTCATTCAGCATTTGTCTAATCATCTGCAGCACAGGATTTACATAAAAACCTTCACGGCCATATGTGGAATTTCAGGTGCTGCCAATTTCCACTTACTGTAAGACTGGCTTCAGATCATAAGGAGCTTTCAAACATGAAGTACATGGAGAGCAACAAAGAA
>NW_008825614.1:19690315-19690637 GCF_000699105.1 Pygoscelis adeliae
CGTGCCCTGCTGCCCCCCACCACGCCGCGTCCCGCCGCTTCGGCAGCACGTTGAAAGAAGGGAGCTGAGTGTTTTGGACAGGCAGATCCTGTGCTCTCTCGTTGGGGGGCTGAAGGGGAGCTGATCAGAGAGAGGTCCGTGCCTCACGCAGCCACATTTCCTCATAGTCAAAAGGTGACTCTTTATCCGTAGCGAAGAGGTAAAAATGTACCCAACGCTTTTGCTACAAATTTTACCACAATGCAAAGAATACTGGCTACCGACAAGCAGGATTTGCTTTGGTATGCCACTTGTAGGGCATTCAACCAGTCTTTAAGGTCAT
>NW_008825614.1:19690722-19704751 GCF_000699105.1 Pygoscelis adeliae
CTGCTCTTTAGGACAGCAACAGCCATCACCACCAAAATACCCCAGTACAACAGACCTGCCACAATGCTGACGGACTGGAGATGTTCTGGCTGAAGTCAACTAGGCGCGCTTAGCTAAAGCGGCACACTGGCTCCATGACCAAACCCTAAGCGCTCCATCCACCACGCGTCTCCCCGAGGAGCTATAAAAGGCATTTCACTCCCACTGCCACTCCCAGCTCCCCAGAGCAGAATGACTTCAAAGCCAAATAAGCATTTGCCTGTACAAACTGGTGCCAAATCTGAGCCAACAAGCAGGATTTAGACACGGGTTGCACCAAGACTAGCCACTAAGCCTAATCTTTACCAGGTATACTAACAGTAGGAATGGGATTTAAGCCCAACTTTTACATGGAAGAGCTCCTTCCCCTCCCCTTAAGATTTTGCTTCTCTTTCTCCTCTAACCAGAACAGTTAAAAACCCCAATCTATCAGGTCAGGCAATTTGTATTCCCAAATTAAACAACCAAAACCAAGCCTAACTTCAAACCGCTTATGAATGTCTTCTTTATGGGCTTAATGCAGTAAGCTCAAGTCAAAATTTAATGCTGATGGACTCACAGGACTTTATGTGAGCTAAATACACAGAACTTCTCTTTATATTGTAAAGGCAGAAAAGCCAAAGTAAATTTATTCTTTGCAAGTACAGACTATTCATTTATTGACATCTTTGCAGTGTTAATATTTAGAATAACTTCTGGTATTTAAATACGTATGGATAAAACAAAGGAAAAATGTCTTAGTGGAGAAGTTGAAAACCTACCTATAAACTTTCTATACGCTTAAATAGGAATTTGATTTCAAATTTGTCCTGTGTTTCTTGAGACCCTATTCGCTTTATAAAGAATGATGAAACTGTTAGCAGGTCCAGTGGAAGCAGAACTGAGATATCTATAGGCTTACAGAACTGAAGCTCTATTAGTGGGTGGTTTAAACAGCACCCACCTCTTGGGGGGGGGGGCTAAAGATCATTCATTTGTGCATGTTTAAGTATCATTGAAATATTCTAAAAATATCTTTGACTATTTCTAGCCATATATAAGGAACATATGATCCTCGAAATGCAGTTGATCTCTCCATTGACCTAAATTAACAAACACTTGGAACAGAATTAGTTTCTATTGGATATTTTCTGCATATTTGATTTTCATCAATGTTTCTCCATGCAGAAAGTAATGGAGTTTCAAGAAGACCCCAGTTAAATTTTACAGAGATCATTTTTTCAATGCTACAATTACAGTCCACACTTTCAAAAGGAAATATTTTCTCATCTGCAATTTTCAGTACTTCAATTTGTTTCTGATTTTTGGTACCTTAACTGCAGCTCTTTTTGAGGACTTGATCCTTTAGCTATGTAGCTCATTGTGGACTTATATGATAAGGCTAGAAGTTCAGGTTCTAACATTTGCATGCATGACAGTTTTGTTGGTGTGAAGTTATACATCAAGGTTTTTCCTTGTAAATGAAGAGGGTAGATCTTACTTGTTTAGCAAGTGCATTCCATAGTACAATTTCTGAATGGTATCCTAGATTCAATATTTCACACTCTGTTTTCTTCTCCTCAATGTAAAAGAAACAGAGGATGGTTTACACCTGATCTTTTCTGATTCTACCTTATTTCTCTTCACTGTCAAGCTCTGAAATTCAGTATCTTCTCTGTCCCCCTGTTTGCTTTACGCTGTCTTAATAACTCAGTAGATATAATGCACATCCATGTGTGTACGTCTATGTGGTGGTGGTGGGATTGAAGATGGTGAGGGATGAATCAAATTTAACAACTGAGCTGAGAATCATCAACAAAAACAGTTTTCTTCAATGCAAAACTTCAAATGAGGGAAGCAAATGCTTTTGTAAGCCAAGAAAAAAAGCTTATAATAGTATATTAATATCCAAAAGTTAATAGAGAAAAATGCTCATTGAAATACATGCAAGGAAACAGAGCGTTATGAGAAGTAAATGAGAAAAATACAATAGTTTAAAGCACAGAGCTACATACAAGAACACAGAACTATTTTATTGCCTTGTCAAAAAAAAAAAAAAAAGATGCCCATACTAAAGTCAAAATATGACTGAAGACCAAAGGAGCAAAACTGCTAGGCTACTTTTGGGTATTTCCTAAGGAGCTCTTGAATGCTATGTAAAAAACACTGTGCTTACTGTTAAACGGATTTCAGAAAACAGTCTGAGGCAGGAATTGACTTTTACAACATCATAGAAAATGCGACTATAAAAATATTGATTCAAGGCACATATATACACGTACATACAACTGTGTATATTCTAGTTTCCTTTCACGGAACAAGGAGACACCTAGTATCTCCTCCCTCCCTAACAATTCCGCGTTTCTCCGAGCGCTCTCCAGGCAGGTCAGTTTAATACAAAAACCTCAAAACTCTACCTTGGTGTCATGGCGTATTGCCGAGACCGGGGTGACTTCCTCTGCTCTTTTCTTTTTGCCCTCTTCATCATCTTTCTCTTCTTCTGCCTTTTTCTCTGGAGTCACAGTGGTTATCAAGTTGGTCTGAGAGATGCCCTTTGTTGTGGCGTACTGGCCAGTACCAACCTCTGCAGCAGACACAGAATCCTTCATGTACATTTCATGGTTTTCATTCACTGATGCTAAAAGCAAATATTTAAAGAGGGAAAGTCTGAAATAGCTTTTGCTGAGAAGCTGCATAAAATTAAAAAGCTGGGTTAGTAAAACATTTGAGAAATTGCTGAAAACACAACTATGTCATGTTTCAGGAAACCAGAAGCATGTGCATACATTTAAATAAACTGTTTACTTGGAATAAAGCTTGCAGCTTTTATATGCATAAACATGTATTATGGATGTGTATACACACATTACTGTAGCTAATGTGTGCATTACACAGTTGTTAAATGTTAGCAAGCCATTAGAAGTGCTACTGTAGTAAAACATCAGAAAAAAATCAATGCGTTGCCACTGTTATCAGGCAGGAAACATAAGGAGAATCAGCTATGACATCAGCCATGGGGGTTGAAGAGATTTTTTTGGAAATCTGTCAGAATATAACAATGCAGATCAAATGCACAATAAGTAATGTGCTGTGTTACAGGAAATGACAATATTGATGTAACACAGGCATAATATCTGAGAATCAAAAAACAGGATCTTTGTATTTTCAAGTTAAAGTCTGCCGGTTAAGTGAGCTCATTATCCTAAAAAATTCTGGGAAGTGATGGCATTCAATTCAGTGGACCAAACCAGAATATTTTAGGATGTAAACGTTCGATAATTCAACAAACTTAAATATATATAAATGATTTTGCAATAAATAGTAAATTTACAGATAGAATGTAATCAAAACATTAATAATATACCCAGACCCTGCTCTTGACTATTGTGTAACTAATTTCTAAGTCAATAGGACTATTCAAATTTATAAAGTTACTTGCATCTGTAACAAATGACAGGGCTGGGATCACAGTGTAATCGCGATGCAGAACGTTACAGCCACATTTGCATTATAGTAACAATATTAGTGAAGAAATCATAAACATTGATTAAAAAAACCTCTTTTTCCCATTTGCACTTACGCAAATTAACATCATAAAAACCTTGTGGAGTCTAACAAATGCTGGGAAAAAGTGTTTCAGATATCTTGTCTCTTGGGAATGAGCTTAGGAGGCAGGCGAAAGCAAAGGGAGTAGAGAGAGACATCTTGTTTAGATGTTACAAACAAAATAATGCAGAAGGATAATTTCTGCTTTGAGACACATGCACAGCAATCAGGTCACCAGTTGCTTGGTAACGAGCAAGAAGCACATCAGAATTAGAAGATTCCAAAATAATTAATGACAAGCAGCACCTTTAGGGGGAGAAAAGAAGGCTTGTCACTAGTACTTTTAAATCAAAGCTTCTCCCCCTCCCCACCATCAGCTGTATTCATTGCAATTCGTTTGTGATATTCCATGGGAGAACTCACCTTTTTTTTTTTTTTAAAACTCTAGCAATTCTGAATTCAGTCTCAGTCTTTTTTTCTACAAAAATAAACTACAACCTCTTTTTACTCAATAGCTGACAACAGTAACAGCTGATGAAGTAGCTGAGACTCTGAATCACGTGCTGGTTTAACCTAAGGGAGCAGCAGAACCGTGACCTCCATGAACCATGGAGAAAGAGAGGAGGAGGAGCAAGGACATACTATAAACCTGCGTATGCTAGTCTCCATCTCAGACCTTCAAAAGTAATGTATGGAACAAGCCTGTCGGCGCTTATCTGACTAGGATGCGAGGTAATCGGAAGCAAGTGTTATTAGTCAATCAAGGGAAATAGTTCATTTATGAACTGTAACATATACTTAAATGAAACAGCTACATAGGAAAAAAAGCCAAGTTAAACCAAAACCCGAACAGTTACTCATGCAAACCCCGAAAAAGCATTGAAGCCTGACTTGCTCGGGCAGGCAGGTCCAGGCTGGCAGGTCCAAGCGCCCCATCCTTCCCCAAAGCAGGGAAGTGCTTTGCAGGTGTGAGGCCAAGGAGAGAGGCTCCACGAAGAGTGGGCTCCCAAGGACCTCCTCCAGGCAAACACTTTGTAAGGGCCGCAGCAGTACACTGAGCACAATATTTCTCTGCATCCTCCCCTACCCCTGCAGTGAACGCGCAGGTACTCACAGCCTCCACTCAGCAAAAGCTCAAGGAGATGAGGTGACAAGTTTATACCTAATCTAAAGCAGTGACCACCATGACAATACCTTTTGACAAAGTCAATTGAGAAGACCTTACCCCCATCTAAGCTGCGAGACATAGTGTAACGTTTACTAGAAGACCGCTCAAAGTAAGGTGCGGGACGATCTATGAGGGCGCTGGCTCTTCTTGTCTGGGCCTGTGTCCGGCCGCTGTAGCGAAACTTGGAGCCCAGCGTGAGGAACTTCTTTGGAGGTGCTTCTGGCAGCAGGAGCCTAAAACACACCAAGCAGTGCAGCCGTTAGTCCCCCCGCTCCAAAAATCAGTCCACTCTATTTCTGCAGAGGAGAGAAGACAACTGTTGGGTGTCAATAAATAGTAAATTACATAATATATTATATGTCAATTATATTATATGTCAATAAATAGCACTGTCGTAACCTGCGCCTCATGGGTCTGTGGCTAAAAGGGAATCAAAGGATGCCCCTCATATGACATGACAAAACCGCTCAGCTAATGCATTTGAAGAGCCCAGTTCTTCCTAATGGGCAAGAATCACTCAGTCCCTTCCTCCTTGAAAATCAGATTTATTATTTTCTAATCACCAAAACTAAAAATAAGGTGTTCCTTGTATCAGGGACCCTGATCTGGGCTGAAATACAGATATATCTCATATACTTCAAATTTAACATGATGCTGCTATGCTGAGGACAGGGCCAGAACAGGTTTCCAGTGAATGCCAGGCAGTATTCATTCACAGCGTCGCAGACATTTTTCAGGTTAGAGCCTTCCCACCCTCTGTATTTTGGCTATGGGAGTTTGCCGAAGAAGCCATTCTCCTGCTATGGAGTTTATGCTTTAGACATTGATTTTCCATTAAAAATCAGAAAACACCCCAAAAATGCACGTTCAATTTCTTTTTAGATCTTTTGCTGCTAAGACTGCATTTCATATGAACGTACAGACAGCCTGAACCAATAGTTTTAAGAAAGGAGAGAAATTCTTCAGTCCTCCCAAACGCCTTGAGAGGGTTTTTTTAAGCACTGGATGCCCTTTCACGCCATTGAAAATCTCACCCTTTTGGGTTTCCATTGTTATGTATCTCCTTGCTAACTATCTCAGCACAAACTAATTACAGCATTTATTCCACTATCCCAAACTTTTCTCAGGTCTTCTTAGATGTCAAAAACATAGCTGCAAAATTCCTCAGTAATACAAAAATTACAGCTATGGATTGGGTATTCTGGGTGACCAAAAAATACACCACTGACTACTGTCTGTATTTTCATACGTAATTAAATACAAATCTCCTTTTTTTTTTTTTTAAACCTTTACCCACATCCCCCAGTAACTTTCCATATACGTTGTTCTCCCTATACAAGCGTATGTGAAGAAGTGCAGCAGAGTCCTTCGTCTCTTTAATTAGAGTGGCCGATAATAACATGGCACAGATAAAGCAAAACGATTAATTGGGACCATATGGTGATTTTAAACATTCAGTATCTATCTGAAATAGTACGAGTAATTTGGGTGAAACATTTCACATTTTGAAGAAGCAATAACCTTCCCTTGTCTGCTCGGAGATACCTTGTGATCAAAAAGACAATTTGATTTGAAGGGTTTTGCCTCTGCTGACAGAATCGTTCTTTTCTGTTGCATTTTATGGCACACCTTTAGGAAAAGAAATCCACATACCTGAAAAATGTATGGTGCTCAACACAGACTTTCCATAAGCGCTTTGCAGCACGATGATTTGGCAACTTAAACCCAATAGTGCTTTCAAACTGCTCAAACTAGGTAGGAAAAAAGAAAAAGGATGTATTTGATGCTGTGCCTCTATTTTCAGACAGCGTACACAGGTTCATCTTCATTTCCTCCGTCTATAACATCTCATTGCAAGGGTGAACATATGCGCTCATGTATATAACCACACACATATTCTACAGACTACTGTCTGGGAAGGAAGCTGTAAGTGATAATCAATGGCAACCTTTGAGGATCGTTTTTGGGGGGAAACCCAGATAATGAGCAAGAGGTTTTTGATGGTGACAGTGATGTTTTATGCCCTATAGTAACAAAGAGATCAGTTAAGACTTGGGAGACTTCTGAGAAAAACATCATTGAAGAAGTGTTTTAACCCTGTTGTTTTAACTTCAGCAGTTTCAACAACAGGGGGAAGCCTGATAATAGCCTGGAGGGAAACAACAGTCCCCAGGGACTGATCGGGTCTCACACAGCCTTAGATTAAGGAGATTTACAATGAAAGAACTACAGTTAGTAAATCACAGTGTTTTTAGCTAATTTGTCTCCTGGGGAGGATAAGGAAAAGACAGGTAATTGAAAAGAGTCGGCTGGGGATACTAAGAGACCTTTCTAGGTTGTGCTCCAGATTTATATATTCCAGATGCAAAAGCTGTGCCAGCTACAACCGCTGTAACATGTTGATGGCTACATGCGGACAGCTGAGTAGGTGAAATAGTGTTGCTGTGATCTGGGAAAGGTAGGCAGAAGGGCACTTGTAAGGAAGCCTGGATCTCTATGGGGAGCTGACAGAGAGAAACAAGGCAGGAAACAGCAGAACAATAAAGATGATATAAGCGACACGTGGGATGGTGAATCACATTATCATCAAATGTGATTTGGAAAGAGACTGCATTGATTATTTTGCATAAGACACCATGACCTGGTCACAGGACGCTACGTACCAAGCCCAGCAGAGCTCAGCAGGACTTCAGTGGTGGAGAGCTTGAGTGCAGGCATTGGGAACATCAGTGGCTATTTCTGTTTTTTTTTTTTAAATCAAACTTAAGACTGGGAAGTTGGTTACTAAAACTCTGCTGAGAGGCAGGAGATGTAGGCTGTAGATTTTGGTTTAGGACTCTAAAAAAGGCTCAGGCCCTGGGGCCGGTGGGGGGCCCAGCAGGTTTCCCAGGTCCCTTACGAAGCCAGTACTGGAGACATTGGCTCGGGACTCCTAACTGCCATACTGCACTAAGGGAGAAATGCCAGTCCTCATCCAGGTGATTTCTGTCCTGCTATACAGCTCCACCCTCTAAAATAGATATGGGTTCTTCATCTATCACAGACCGATTATTGTACCAGCATTTGAAATAGAGACACTCCTTTGCCTCTGATGATCCTGAACTCCTCCTGGGCTTTTTGCTAAGATTTATCATTTTATTTCTGGGTTGGTGCACGCTCAGCCCATGAGGTAGGTATTTGCTATGCATCCGGCTGAGCCACGAGAGGGCACTCACTGTACGAGATTTCACATCACCTTCTCCAGAGTCAGAACATGAGCTCCTGTGGGCCAGGGAGGGCTAATGCGTGTAGCTACCAAAAATGCCGAATGATGGACGCTTGACTCCATTTTTATCAGTCTCCAGATTTCTACTCAGACTCCAAATTTACTAGTCTGATACACTTGTAAAATTTGGTATGGCCTGTCTACATCTCTTAGTGGGTAAGATGAATAGACACTAATTTAGTATACAACATGATGGTGGATGAGAAGCACTCCATGAATAAGCAGTATGTTGCTTAAATTCCCACAGTATTCATAATACGGATGAGCTTTTTACATGCAGATGGCGGTATTTATTCTTTAAGTTAATTCATGAATGTAAACAGAAAGACACCAAAGAAGATTTTACCTGTATTTTACATAAGTATTTACCTAATCTTTCCTAAGAAAATCAGCACAAATTAAAAAATATAAATGGAGAGGAATGTTAAAGGCTTGTAAAACATGACAAATCAACAAATCCATGATAACACGGGCTTTTTGAAAAGGTTCATTCACTAAAGAGTGTCAGGATGCCCTTACCTCCCCTGGTCGGATTTTGATGTAGAAGTTGTTCCTCTTGTAGGAAATTTTCAGAACCTTTGGCCAGGCAAATCTATTTATTCTGAGTCTGTCTCGATATATTAAGAGACCACTTGCACAAACTCCTAACATGATTTCCACTCCTTCAGAATCCTGGAAAAGCAAACAATGCACTTTGTTGAATATTTCTCTCCTTACATCCCACAGCACTACAGATTCTTGTATACTGTGTTTCTATCTGAGCTACATCTTTTTAATGCATCAGCTGTAGTGACCTGATTTCTGAGAGCTACCCTACTCACTGACTGCATTCATGCACGTAATAGTAAGGTTGGGCAGGGTGAGAGAAACTGAGTGGTGCAAATGTTTCCTTATATTTTAGAAAGACTCGAAAAGGAGGGGGGAAATTTTAGATGTTATTAAAAGAATGATGTTAACCATATAGCAAAATTTTATTAGCATAATAAAAAAAGAGTTATTAGCATAAATACCAGATTGAAAGTAAGTAGGACAGCATACTAATTTACTTCTCCCGGCATCATGTCCATGACTAAGCCTTGTGAATCCTTAGACAGATTTTTCTTCTGTAGTTTGCTTGTCTTGGCTTTAGTTGGTTTGCTAGTTTCTTTAACGCTGTTGTGCCTGTGCTCAGTATTTTCACTTTGAAATGACCAGTGGGCAGAAAGTTGGGCATTTAGACCAGAAAGATTCTTTTTAAAGTGTGTGACTGTGCCTGTGCTATAACCCATTTTTGACAGGGAAGCTGTAGGTCAGACACATTAGCACTACAAAAGATTTGGCCACAAATATATATACCCAGAATATACCCCAAACTATGTATTTTTTAAGAAGTATACACTTCTCTTTCCTTTAGAAGCCTTCAAATAGTCTAAACCCAATCTTCACTGTTTGCTATCACCACAAGCCTGTATAATTCTGTTTTTTTTCATTTACCTAAGTACTAATACTGCTGGAGAAAAGAAGGATTCACCTTAAAGCACAGAGTCCTTCGGTAGTTATTTTAAAATAACATGAAGTTACAAAAGTCTGACAACAGAAGCTATGAAGATGTCACCCTATGATAATCATGAAATGAATTCATCGTTTTCCTCTGGTTTTCCCGACAAGCCATTTTTTAGGCACACGGTGAAAATCTGATTACATTTTAAGATGAACACAAAGGCACGCATGGTCAGTCATGATGAAAAGGTCACGGCACAGCTTGAAATAAAAAAAAATTGTTTTAAAATCAGTGACACAACACACAGTTAGTGCCACAAAGTCCCTCGTGTGTTAGAAAACACACCAATAAAGGATGTGTGTTCCCGCAATGATGGCATCACCCCTAAAAGGTAGATTTTTTCCTAAATAAAGATCTCACATGGTATCATTGTGAGGTACTACAGAAGGGACAAAGTTAATTTTTTTCAGTGGACTTCAATTTCACAGTTTCCTAAGCAAAGAGTAATGTCTAAATACAGAGAATGCATTCTAAAAAAGAAAGTCTCATTGCCAGTAATCCCACTGCCTGGCAAATGCCTGAAATGCACGCATGCTCACATACGGCACACAGCTGCAGGTGCAAGGGGCTCCTTCTTTTGGTGTATTTTCTCAAAAACTTGTTGAGAAATGCCTTCTTCCCTCATCCCCACCTTTGCAGAAGACCTAAGTCAATTCATGGCTTCTTTTACTTGTCGGTGTCAGAGACTGCTTTTCAGTGGGGTACTACTGGCGTAAAATGAAACCCGAGTAAGAGGAGAATTTGGCTTTTTTCAGGAGTGATGCGGTTGCACAGAACAGAAAACTGTTAGCCGTAACGGCCGAGGCACGAGACGCTGAGCTGCAAATCCCTGCAACTCTGCATACGAATGGGAGGTTTTATCAGAGCGGTCACAGCCCAGAGGATAAGTCTGTCTATTTGAACACATTTTTTATCGTAGCCTTGCATTGGATAATTGAGAACTAGTTTTAACAGCAGCTGGCGAGTCCAGCATCTGTTGAATACCTAAGATACCAGGACAGCCTTATGAATTGACATTTACATAGGGACATCTGCCATGGCATGACTTCAAAAAGACATCCACAGAGATACTTGTGCCCTAGCCCAATACCATCAGATCTCACTGGCAGACCTAATTAAAACTAAACATTACTTTTCATGCAGAGTCTACTTTTTCCACTTTCAGCTCAGTTTCCAAGATTACTGTTGGGTTTCTTAACCCACAGACAGACCCAATTCAGTTACCACTGCAGCTTTTTAAATTAAGAACATCACTTTAGAGATGGATCAGCTTGTCTACCAACTTCTCTTGCTCTGAGTCTTTCCATATGAAAAACAGAAGAGTAAAACTGGAGAATGATAGGGGTTTTTTTGGGGGAAAGGTTATCTCAGGATATCCCATGTTAAATCTCACCGCCTTTCTCCAATATTCTGAAAAAAATGCTTAGGCCTTAATGCCATGCTATGTTAAATTTTCAGCAATGAAGCCTGTAACATATTTAGAACATGAACTCACTTTGCTGCTGTTTTGCACATTTCTTTGTGTTGGACAAAGGATGTCGAAAAAAAGCTATTGAGTGACATTCGCCAGTCCGTTTCTATGTCTGATCCAAATGTGCCTCAAGATTTTGTGCCTATCTGCAAGACACAGGGAAAGCAGTGGCTTGCCTCCTGGTAGAGTGCTGCCCGTTGAGCCATACCCATATTTTTCATTTTCAGTGAAGGCAAATAACAGAACACAAAAGATTGCCTTGAATTCTGTAACACACATGCACAGCTCCTACGAAATGCCCCAGGGACACGTCTGCATGCCCTTTCAAGATCCGAGCTGCAAATTTATCTTGGTTCTTGAAAGGATCTGCTGCAGCATAAAAACAGGCTTACAGTAACTTGACCTTTATAGAAAATGCAGCATTCTCCACAGCTCAGGATTCTTTGTTCAGCACTCATTTGCCAAGGATGCTTGCTAACCTCAGAGATGTTAAAATCCATTAGCCTTACTTTGAAGAGTGAAGAAAAAAATAGTAATTATTTATTAAAAAAAAAAAACAAACCCAAAAAACACAAAAAACAGACAACCAACGCAAGGCTGGTAGGTGGCTCTCCCAAGCCACAATAAGAATGACCGTGTTTTATTCATAACTGATTAGAGAAACTACTTCATCATGGGAGAATGTTTCCAGCAGAATCACTGCCCTTCCAGTCAACTGCAACAACCACACTTCAGAAGAGAGACAAGCCGCTGTCTCCCCATTACTATCAGTCAGATTAGGTTTCCAGCACGGCTAAATAATTGCGTGAAAGTTCTCTGCAGTGTTAGAAATGATCTGCTTATCTAGTTAAGATACCATAGTTGGCCTTATTAAATTGGAAAATGTAGCTGAATGAAATGACAATTGATCACTCTCTGGACAGCTTCTAATATCCTTCCTCATTACTCTGTCCATTCAATATTTTCCCAAAGGATTTGGTTGTTTAATCAACATGAAAGGTTGATGTACAACATCTTTGAATCTATAGACTAGGTTATGTTACAGTTACAAGATATATTTAGGCTTATCCCAGGAGTCACCTTTCCTCATGCTGACACATGATGCATCCCACAAAATGGCTGTCTCAAAACAACAAGAAAGAATAAATCAGGGAGTCCGTGCAGATTCAAGTACTATGTCACAGCAGAAAGATGACTGGTGAAAGAACTATAGTCCATACCTTGGCATGATGGAGATCTACTCCATACATTGATAGTTTTTTGGCATTCTCCAGGAAATGCATCTCAGCCTCCGCAGGTGTCATTCCCCTGAGGAAAAGCAACCAATTCTAGCATCAATGTTAAGGAAATGAGAGTCTGAAATAAAATCCAGCACCTAGAAAACACTTTCAGCCTGTCAGAACTACAGCTGTACCCCTTAGATGGCTGGGTACCTACCAGAGCCAAAGCTCTGGTGCAGATCCTGTTATCTTTCATGCTGCATAGCTCTTCTCTAACCAAAGACACGGAAAGGAGTCTTGTCCGAAAAATATTCTTATTAGGTATACTGTAGCAGGTTTTAACAATTCCTGATGCACCAGGACAGTACCTGAAGGCAGGCTACAGCCCACACTGATGCCCTCCGCCTACCTGTGGCTCTTGTGCAGCTCGATCACTTTATCCTCCAGCTCTTTAGTGTGATTCGGCGCGAAGCGAAATTCGCTGACGTAGTCGCTGCCATACTCGTCGGGGTCGTAGTCGCCGAGCTCCGACTGCACGGTGTAAGAGCCCAGCAGGGCTAGGGTGACGAACGAGCAGGGCAGACGACCCGACACGATGTCATCTCTCAGCTGCAAGCAGAGGTAGTACCTGCAATGGAGCACCAAGACGGCTCAGAAAAGTGCTCCTCCACCGCTGCCCCCAGCGGAGCACTGCCCAAGCACCGGCAAGAGGCCTCAGTTCCTCTACTAATTTGCAGACAACTCCCAAGCCCGAAGTTTTTCAGGCATTAACAAGGAAAATAATAATTCTGAAAAGAAAACCCTTGCCAAACATGGGTAGCAATGCCTAATTTATCTTTATAAAGCAGCATGGAGATCTCTTAATAAAATAGGTTATTACTTTGTTTAGTTACCTAGATGGAGAATTACCCATTAAACATACCAAGTTTCTATCATAAATCACTAAGGTATATAGCTACCTGATAATTCTTTTCTTTAAGGAGAAAAAATAACTAAAACCCCAAATACTGTTCATTAAAGGGTAGCTGAACTTCAAGCCGTTCAAAAAACTTAAGTTGTCACTCTAGCAAACTGTCGAGCTTTCTGAAAAATACATTTAAACAGTAAATGCTGTTAAAACCATGGTGATAAACAGTGCAAGGATCACCAGATAGAAGAAAACAGAAAATAGTGAAGAGCGTTGGCTTGGTGGTGAAGGCACCGAGTTCCCAGGGGAGATTTGAGGGCGACAAGAGGGAAAAAGCAATCCTTTCTTTTGGAAGACCTCTGTTGAAGTGTGAACTCTCGGCACACTGTCTTTCTGCGCAGTGCCTAGCACAGGGGACCTCTGATCTAAGCCAAAGGCTTCATGCTACCTTAAAAGCAAGAAGTAGTCCACAAAGCAAGGAGGGTTAAAAATCATAGAATCATAGAATAGTTTGGGTTGGAAGGGACCTCTCAAGGTCATCTAGTCTACCCTCCCTGCCGTGGGCAGGGACATCTTCAACTAGATCAGGTTGCTCAGAGCCCCGTCCAACCTCACCTTGAATGTTTCCAGGGATGGGGCACCCACCACCTCTCTGGGCAACCTGTGCCAGTGTTTCACCACCCTCAGCGTAAAAAATTTCCACAGGTTGCAAAATGTTGTAACATGCTAGGGAACAGTTTGCTGATGGCACAAAACTCGTCATGGCTCAGAAGTTTTCCTGCCTTAAACCAAGGAAGAAACCAGGTGACTTTTTTTTCCCGGTTGTGGTTGCAATCTGAATACAAAACCAGAGAGCAGAGGTGCAGACTGCAGAGCTAAGTGACTTGGAAAGCA
>NW_008825614.1:19704772-19727438 GCF_000699105.1 Pygoscelis adeliae
TACACCATGCACATCAATTGCTTACCTCGTCAAATGCCATACAAAACTTACACGCATACTTATTCTCATCCCACTTACTTCTTTCCTTTCATAGTTATGATTTTACTTACAATAACAACTTTTTACCACTGGCAAAAATGGGCATTGGGCATCTTTGTGAAAATTAAGATCAACTCTCAGGAACATGTGTATTGGAAAAGCTGGGTTTTAGGGTTAAATTATACAAAAGTCTTCTTAGCTCAGAGGACAGACACCGTTCACAGTGTCTGTTCTGCCAGAGCATCGCTCATAAGCTCATAAGAGAAAAGAAGCCAATGGGAATACAAAACATTCCTCTTCTTAGATAATTAGAGTGTAAGCGCTACTACGAACAGCTTTGAAGCCCCTTCTAGAAAGGTATTTAATGTTTTAAACACCTGGTAATATCTTCAGATAGCTGGGCAGGGTCTGGAGGGTAGAATTTCACATTAAATGCAAACTGCCAAGCACCACCTGGAAAAGAACACAGATTGACTGAAAGCACACTCTAAGTGCAAACGGAGATGCTCATGCTGTTCGATTACCAGCAGACTTAAAAATACCTCAGCCAAGCAATTCATAAGAACAGGATATAGTAACTTTTTCCTATACATCGTTCTGAAGATACTACTTTTTCCTCTCGCAATTACAGTATTAGATCAGATTTTACAGCTCTTTTCTTATTTAGTAAGATTTCCACTGAAGCGAGGACCCTAAGGGAGCAGTAATTTATTACTAACACTAAAAAACCCCCTCAGTCTGAAAACAATGTTTACTGGAATTAACCATCCGAAAACACAGCCTATACAAGCTTTAAAAACCAGTAACCCAAAATACAGACGCGCTGGAAACACCGCAAGCGAGAGTACAAATGGGCTCTGGAGCGGGCTGATGTGCCGAGTTCTGGCTGCCCAAACCAGCTCACAGCACCCTCTCAGAGTGCTGCCTCAGCACATAGCTCCCGTCTCCAGCAGACATAAATTACTGTGCAGACAAAACTGCAAGGACAAACACAGAGAGCATGACTGAAAAACAGTACATAACAGTGGGGAATTCTTATTTAGTTCTTTCAGTAAGCTTAGGTGACCCATGGGATGGATACTGGTTTGCATCACCACAGTTTGTGAAATTTTGTTTGGAGCGTTAGCTTTAAATGCTGTAAAGAAAGAATATCAAGACTAAAAAAAAGAGTTGAACATAGTATGTAAATATAAAAGCTATTGTGAAAAAAGGGACAGGTTATACTAGCACATGTCTCGAATGCAAATAAAAAGCAGTAACAAAACCCCAAACCACAGTGCTCTTACAAGCAACACTGTTTTTTCAGTAACAAGACTTTTCACCGAGGCCTCTGTTGTGGGATATACCTCTTATACGTACTTCTACCACATACATTACAGTATTTCTGTAGTCAAGAAACCAAAGCCAAAGTAATGACACTTCTGTTTTCTGAAACGCATTGATGTCAAAGTACAAATCTAACTGGAAATAAATAGATCTCTCTTGAAAAGTCCGTAGTATTGGCCATGTAATGAGGAAGCGCTTGTAAACACTGAAAAACAGGACTCTTCCTTATAAACCTGACAGGGTAGGGCTTTCCCACGATTTTCAATTCAGAGGCACCTTGTGCCTAGGTACCTCCTGAAGAGTATGGGGTTTGAAGGTGTATCTGGTGCACTCTCCAGTAAGATAGCTTATACGCTGGACAGGTCTGCTTGCCTGGAAATACTGTAAGGTGTCCTAATTGGGTGTTTGGGAGTATTTATTTAGAGATGACAAGGAAATTTCATCCCGTGCAAAGCCCATCTGATTTGGTCATCCACACACCTGAGAAAACAGGCTCAATGTGCGAGACTTTCGACATTTATCATCAGGACTTCAGCTCTTGGTGAGACTTTTGGGCTCCTTGTTTTTTGGAACTTTTCCACTCTCTTGGTCCATAAAAGCTGGTGGAAGGAAGACTTGGCTGGCAGCGAGGATGGGGCATGCTCCCACCGGGGAGAGGACCGACCCCAAGGTGGGAGGGGAGCCTGTGGGTGACACCTGACCCCACGACAGAGGGAAGGGGCCATGGCCTGAAAATCTATTCCTCCGGCACACACAAAATAAATCAAACCTATGATACAGCCTATCATATAGCATGGATGGTTTAAGATACCAAAGTAAGAGGCCTTCACCCCTCACTTACAGGGGTTTAAATAAAACCTAACACTGTGCAAGTTAGCGGGTTTATAACTAATGGGGTGAGAACCAGGGGCAGCACACACGGCGACAGCCTCATTTCTCAACCACTGGGATGAAATCCCTGTGGTCTGCAGTGGAATCACGGATATCTGAGTATTGTACAACTCAACCAGCATTTAGCACGGTTATATATGTTTTGGAAAGTGCCATGAGTAACAGCCCTACTTTTCCACTGTTGCCCTGTGCCAAACTTCTGGGGTGAATTGTACAGAGCAAGCAAATTATCGCTGTCATCTTCTGCAAATACAACTGTCCCCTGCATCAAGTCCAGGACGAGACTCTTCTGCCCCGGTTAATCTCTCGCTGTCACAACCTTTCATTGTCTATCTCACGGCTCGGGCACATATTAAATGCATTTCAAATCGGTGTGGAGCTGCGCTGCTTTACTTGCATTGACCATCAGTGTAACCTGACTCATCAATGTCTACAGCACCTTCCTCTCCAGATCCATCTTCTCAAGAGATTAAAAAAAGGCAGATTTTCATTACTTTTTATTGCAGATCACTTACTTTTAATGAAAATAATACTGGTGGAAAGGTGTGGTTGCTCCTAGTAAGTGGGGAAGTTTTCCAGCCAGTGTAAATTAACCCTTTGAATCTTGGAGAAGGAAGTGATTCATTTGCTGGGCCTGACCCAACAAATGTGAACTACCAGATGCATTTGCTTGTAAAAGCGCAAGTGCTAGAAGAGATCATGTACAAAACATGCAGAAAAAAACTACTGAGGCTTTCTTGCCCAAAGAAATCACACACACAAACATTTCATCAATTTTAAAAAGTGAGGGGGAAAAAAAAAGGCAGGTCAAATTTTGAGCCTGGCAGTCCTGACAAGGTTTTCCTTCGAGAGGTTTTTGAATTTCTAATGTAGCAGATGGCTAAATTTAACAACTGAGCTTTTAAAAATATTCATGTGAAGCAGAAAATTGACTGGTTCTCTGTGAACTGAATGGTCATTTTAGGAGCAAAGTTCAAGCTTTTGAAATGCAGGAAGGAAAGATATTTTAGATAGAGTGCTATCTCTGCATCAGTGAAGTATTTCAGTATGGGGCATGAGCAGCGTTCCTGGATATGATATAAATATCAGTAATGCAAAGAAATAATTTATAGATGGGACCTAGTCCCTAAGGTTACGTTGCTTAATGTCAAACTTCAGGTTTTTGCATCTCTGCAAATGTCAAGTTGTTTTCAGCAATGCAAGTTCATGTGTTACAAGTCTCAGTAACCTCCTGCACTCATTATGGGGCAAAATACCTAAAAGATGCAGGTAATTCCTTTGCCAGAGACTCGGGACAGGATGCAAAAGAAGACTGTGAAATAGGCTTTGTTGCCCCAGGGGGGAGCATGCTCTCCTGGGGGAAGGCATCGAGAAGGAGGCCGTGGCCCCGTCCCACCTGTCCCCTCACCCTGTGCGCAGCGGGGCCGGGGCGAGGGGCCGGGACGAGGGGGCTGCCGAGCCCCTGGTGCTGGGGGCACCCCGGTGGGACGGGCCCTTCGACCCAAAAGTGGCGAGCTACCCCAGTGGTTTAGGAACAAGCCCAGAGGATCAGAGGGGCTGGGCAGTGACGGGCATATGGTGCCCATGACATGCCGCTCATGTGCCGGGGAGCCCCCTCTGCCTCTTGCATCCCCGCTCAGCGCCACAGGGGTTGAATGTCTTCGCAAACACAGATAGCAGTTTGGAGGGAGACACTTTTTTGTGTAGATTTTGGGGTCCCGATACACCAGAATGAAAATTTTCCAGACCTCCTGAAATAAACACACAAATGGTAACGAACTTACTTCGGATCTGCTTCTTGATTTCCTTGGCAGGGTCCAACCAGTTCTGCAAAGAAAATGTTTCCTTTTTTCAATTTGAATTAGAAAACACAATAAACATTATTTTTAAAACAGCGCTAAGAGTCAAAACTAGAACACGTGAAGGTCTGCCACCCCTTTCTCCTTGGAGCAGCAGTAGGCAGGGATAACACTAACTTTCAAGATGTGGCCCTGGGTAGAAGCAGGATTTTTATTAACCTTCCCAGACGTTGAGGGGCTGAATGGTTTGAAATAAATTAAAAAAATTAAGAAATTAGTAAAATAAATCCGCAGAAACCTTTGTCCAGAGTATCTTCTGGGAAGATTAAATTTCTACAAGCTTGTTAAGAAGGTGGGTTTTTTTTTGTTTGGTTGTTTTTTTGCTCTAATCCTGGAAGGGCTGAAAAGGATAAGCAAGCGTGGCACAGGGTACTGTGCATTTGCAACCCAGCGTAGGCACGAGAGGCTTCCCAGAGGCGGAGGGAGCACAGGCGGAAAACAGAGGCAGAACTGCAGCACCGGGGCTGCCCCCATCCACACCGTGCAGAGCCCGGTGACTATGCAAGACAAAACCCCTGCCCAGGAGGTGGGGAATTATCACAGCGATATGTTACTACTCCATGGATGCCAAGGAGCAGACAAAATTCCCCTGGAGGAGGTGCACAGCAGCTTGGGGTCTCTTGGTGCCGCCGCTGCCTTGTCCTCTAACAGAATCAAATTAATATTTAAAATGCCTCACACAGCCCAGAACAAAAAGTTCGCTTCCCCTAGGAAAGTTCCATTTTCTCCAAAGGAAGATAAACAAATGTATCAGAGAAAAAAAAATACTAAAGAAATATCAAACAAGCAGAACACAACAATCTCCCCCCAACAAAAACAACCAATTTGCAGCTGTCCAAACCCTGTCTGTGGTGCAAAACATGAGCCTGAAGAGCTCCAGCTATTGCTGAGCACGAAAGCACACTATGCACCAAGAAATTAAAGATGCATCAGGATTTCTATTTTCAAAGGTGACATGTGATATGGGCACACATATTGTCTGGCTGGAAGTTATCTGGCAGAGGATAGAGGTGAATTGCTAAATACTTTGACATTAAAAATATACATGTTATTGATCAATAAATGTGGTGGCAGGTAGTATACTTTTAGCTGTTTAGCTCTGTAAAGTAACTGGCAATCTATAAATGTTTAGTACTTCTAAACCACCTGTTAATAGTGAATACATTCTCTTCTTTCCAGTACAGGAAAGCACACCTATCTGGAAATGTACTTAAACATCTGTCTAACTTCTACCACAACTCAAAACTAAGCATATGCTAAAGTGTTATCTTGCACTGGGCACAGACCAAGTGTCTGCTTAAGTGATTTTCTGAATCAGAAACAAAATCCTTATACTTAGAAGTCTGTAAAGAAAGGGGAAAAGAGAGAAAAAAGAATTGATTTCTTTTGTATCATATATAACTGAAACAAAGGGAAGCCTAGAAAATAGAACTGTTGTTCTCACCAGACATAAACAGCTGAAGAAGCAATAACAGCTCCAGCTTCATCGGGGAAGACCTTTCAGGCCATGCAAAGCACAAAATACCTTCACCTGGTGAGCTCTGCTGGGCTACGGCACATATTGCTAAATAGTTTTGTTACTGGTTTCTTTCAAAATGTTTATCTTAAAATGTCAGAAACACACAGTGTATTTTACATTATCCTTTGATACTCTTTCATCGTAACATGTCCAAAACAATATATATATATCACCTGCACATTAGTTCATCTTGGACACTGTTAATACATAGCTTATTTAATACTGAAGCTGAGATGCAGACAAGCAGAATGTGATTCACTATGGCTGCCAACTTCTTCTGAAGACTTATGTCTTTAGCCAAATCAACAATAACACTCAGATAAAGCAAGTCAAGACTTAAAGTCTTACTTTACCTTAGCAGTTAGCAGGAGCAGTCAATCAACTCCTGCCTATCTGTATCCCAACCATAGTATTATTAAGCTGTATTTTAGTACTGTATGTTTAGTAGTGTATATATGAATGTAAATCTGACTTTCATCTATAGCAGTAATGACATAAATCATACTAGAAAGAGAACCAGCTATATGATTAACTTCTTTCATGTCATAAATAGCCCACACAGAGGGAAGCCAGGGAAACACAGGGGATGCTCTCAAGAGGTACAGTTACAAAAAACAATAGCTCAAGCTATGTCTATGGAACTTTGCAAGGAAGGTAACAACTTCTGAACTGTTTGCAGCTGTCTGGGGGGTGTCTCACGGAGCTCTGATGTCCACGTGCCAAAGGCCAGCCACAGTTTTGTGGGTTACCTTTTGGTTTTCTGTGTCTCTGTATGTTAGCCCAAAGTAGTCTTTTTCCAAAAGATTCAGATGCTCGCACACTTTGTCAAATAGCACTTGACCTCTGGAACGTTTCTGTGGGAAATGAACAGGAAAAAAAATCATGTTTGCAAAATAAAGTAATATAAGCATTAGAGTAACACCTTTTCTGTTTAATTCTCAAATCCATAACCCCAAAATTATTTGTTTAAACTCATCCATCTTTCAAACCTATTGATCTGGAGCTTCATAAGACTCTGCTGAATGGGGCAGATTTGCTTTCCATAAAAGTTCATGTCGTCTTGTGGAGTTAAAAATAAGTCAATACATGTCATGTTTTAAGTTTCAATTGGAAGATCTCTTCCGTCTTTCAGAAATTGCAAATTCAGATGCACACTGAGGTCCTACCTCAGCAAACCGGAGGGTTCTTTGTGTGCAACAGTACCAACAAACAACGGTACAAAATATTCCTGGTCATGGACTATCAGAGCTGTGACTTGGGGGCGATCCACTGGAGGAAAACCCAAACATGGAGATATTTCTTGCTTCGGTAACAATGCGGACTAATTCCAGGATCCTTTTTTGTCTAATCTACTGAAATCACTGAAAGAGCCTTGTATCTCATTGGGAAGGCAGCTGGGTAAGAAAGCAGCTTTCCAGTGTCCCACTAACCTTTTTTACTGCTCACACATTAGATGAGAACCTCTCTCACTGTCAACAGCCAGAGCCCTTAGCAGAAGCTTTGTAGCATCTCTCATATTGGATGGTAAAAATTCAGGTCATCCTAGTTCTCGGCATTGTATGTGACACTGAGAAAAATTCTCCAAAAAACCAAACGCAGAGAGAAACGTCCTCTTTATAAGCTACGTGTGCCAACTTTGATATGCGTTAATTATGATAAACAATTAAAAATTATTTGGGCCACTGTTTCACCACTGCCTGCTTCCCTAAGTGCAACTCAGCTGAAGGAAAAAATCTCCCCACTCTGTATCAAACACACGCATACATAATATTTTAGTTGATGTCAGCGCCGCAGTTTCTTTATCTGTAGCACACACAAGACTTTAAGCAGACTGGAAATACACTACTTGCTTCAAACGCAGCGCAGGAAGCTGACACACAAGAGGAAAGAACGCCGCCTCCAAATTCACGCGCCTCTGCTGACAGAGCTGCGCCCACACCGCACTGCCAGCCCAGCAGCCTTGGCTGGGGCACGGATATTTCACAATCCAGGCTGACACAGCTATGCCAACAAACCCGTGGAGCCCAACGCTGGCCTCAAACTATTTTAGAAGTGGTAAGCAAGCCAAGAGAAAAGAAAAAAAAAAGAATTGAGGGTTGCTGCCTAACACCCTGCAAAAACATTACGAGAGATGATGGAGAGAGTTATGCAGCGTAACCTCATTTATGTTAAATTTGGTATTTCTCTTGGGGTCTGATGGTATATTAGAAAGGAAGCAGGGAAATATTCTCTACATTTTTATTGATGGGGAAACTGAAGAGCGTGGCTGATGGAGTATAGCAAGTGTTCTCCAGATGAGAAAAAACCAGGCACAGAAGCGTACTGCCAGCATATTGCTGTAACTTCGTTTACTGTGTCTTCCAGTATCATTTGAGCACACAGCTTGAGGGCCTTGTTCTGCCTGTCACACGCCTTCCACCCTGTACTAGGAAGCATAAATATACCCCAGCTCCTTTATAATTTCAAACAAATGTTTAGCTAATTCTTCACACCCCAAAGTTGGAAGTAGATAATAAGCAGTTGGTGGTTTTATACTTGATGCTCCATGGAGAGGATCAGGAGGATAAAAAAGATCTCACTACTGGTGTGCAGAGAAGAACCAACTCAGAGCCTTCAAGCCAAAATAGTCACATTTCTGCTTGTCCTGGTTTCGGCTGGGATAGAGTTAATTGTCTTCCTAGTAGCTGGTACAGTGCTGTGTTTTGGATTTAGGATGAGAATAATGTTGATAACACACCGATGTTTTAGTTGTTGCTAAGTAGTGCTTACACTAGTCAAGGACTTTCCAGCTCCCCATGCTCTACTGACTGAGAAGGCTGGGGGTGCACAAGAAGCTGGGAGGGGGCACAGCCAAACTGGCCAAAGGGACATTCCACACCATATGATGTCATGCTCAGCGTATAACGCTGGGGGAAGAAGGAGGAAGGGGGGCATGTTTGGAGTGATGGTGTTTTTCTTCCCAAGCAACTGTTACGCGTGATGGAGCCCTGCTTTCCTGGGGATGGCTGAACACCTGCCTGCCCATGGGGAGTAGTGAATGGTTTCCTTGTATTAAACCGTTCTTATCTCAACCCACGAGTTTTCTCACTTTTGCTCTCCCGATTCTCTCCCCCATCCCACCGGGGCGGGGGGAGTAAGCGACCGGCTGTGTGGTGCTCAGTTGCTGGCTGAAGTTAAACCACGACACTGCTATAAGCAAGCAATGCTGCATTTTGCCAAATTTCTTGCTTTTCTACTTGATAACAAACCAAGTGTTATACTGAAGGGAGAGAAATAAGCAGGTTAGCTCTAGAGGATACCTGCTTTGAAAAACACTATGTCTGCACCACTTACGTATATTTGAATTGTGACACTTCAATGTCCTCTTAATTGTAAGAGTCACACAAGGCCAACACAGGAGCTGTTTTATGTGGCCGATCCGTGCAGCTACACAGACGTCAGCTTTCAGAAATAGTAGCTAGCAGCTGGAAGGTACGTTGTTTTAATAGGGAATTGCAGGAAACAGTTGTGGGGCTGCGCTGTAATAAAAAACAACCAACCAGAAAAAAAAAAACCCCAACATTCAGGATTTCTTGTTTGGCTACACATTGCGGGCAAGTAAGAATAAGTATGGCAAGCCTGGACTAATTTGCATGACTCATTTTTTGTCCATGACAAAATGGATCCTCCTCCTCCTTCTGTAGGAAGATGCCCAAGTTGTACTCTGCCACTTTCCACAAAAAAAAAAAAAAGCGCTGCCGCTGCTGCGAGAGGACGTCAGAAATACCATGTATAACTGACAGCCCTTCCTGGTCGGGGTCCTCTCTTCACCAGACACCAGGGGTGAACTGGTGATGGTTGAGGGGAAGCCTTACCAGGACCACTTTCCTTCTCACTGTCCGCAGAAACACCCATCAGTGTCCAGACAGATGAGCCTCACATTGCAGCCTTGCTGCTGCCACTGAGCGCCTCTTCCCACGTCAGAGCTCACCCGTGGGAGCAGGATTTAGAGGGCTCCTGTCATTTGGGGAGTGGGGGCTGCCTGGCAGTGTAGCCACCACTGATGCCCTCCAAATCGTCGTGTACCTGCGTACACGCAGCACTGCTGCTTCGTACCCACGCAGGATTAGCATGCACACCCTCTTTTTAAAACAACATTGCACAAAAACACAGTGAGGGGAGGCTACTACATTAATCCATGGGAAATTAAGAGGTTTAGTTAGGATATATAATTAAAAACAGACCTCCCGTGCTCTTGTTAGTTACTTTTATTTTACTGTGTGCCCAAATAAGCATGCCAGGCAAGGCATCGGTATCATTGCTTTTGCAGGAAGAGAATGGGAGGAGGAGAGAAAGGTCAAGTTACAAATTCATACATCTCAATCCATCTTAAACCTTTGCTTTCCACCATTTTGGGGTGGAAAGCATCTTTCATCATCTAAGGTGATTAAAGACTGACAGTCTGCTGGTTATTGTAGATCACAAGTTAATGCCAAAAATGCCAACCAATTCTCAGCAGTCCAAAAAATGTGGATTAAAAAAAATCAGACTTCATGCTAGAAAATACTGGCCTGGTAAAAGAAGAGTTTTTCTGAAAGGTAAATATGGCAAGTCCCCCCTCCAGAAATATTCCTAGCTATTTTTCAGGCATGAATGGGATGAAATGAAATATGCAGTTGTGGAAAAAGAGACATTTTGCTTAAGCGTTGGGAAATCAAGACAACAGAAAGAATGCAAAACATAGACTGAATGGTATAAATGAGTACAAAAGCCCGGGAACAAAAACTTTATGCTTTTCACAGCCTCCTCCCTGCAGCTCTACAAAGGCCAGGGCTCTCGCTCAAAGCTGGAATGGGAATAAACAGCCTTCTGGTCAAGCTTCCAGTGAAAGGAGCCAGCAGCAGTGAACTTGGCAAGCTTGTGCCCGCCAGCAATTCCCACACGCAAGGGAGAGGAGAAGTGGCCTTTCTCCTCACCAGCTTCTCCTCGGTTTTGGAGCTGAGCTGCTCCCTCCTTGGGAGGCCAAAGGCCACAAAAGGCTCTCCCATCCCCTAATTGGCTTCTCCAGAAACAGTCCATGCTCATACCCCTCCCACGTCGGCTTCTTCAGCTCATATCCCTCCATCCCACCTGCATCCCCTTAACAAGACCACCAGACCGAGATAAGACATTGTACATCACTGAGAGTGAGGAGCTGAAAAATTAAGTAATTCCACCTTAGCTCTGCATGGGTAACAAGATTATTATAAAGTCAATTATTCTCACTGGTGAACATTTGGGTACAATGTCTGGTATTTCTTAATGCAGAAAAATAATGAGAAAGTTTTCCTTTATTATGATTAAGCCCATAAGCTGTAATGTACTTATGATAAACAAACATTATTAAAGTGAAAAAACGCAAGTCTTTGCTACAGATACGTTCACACTTCAGTCACAAAATATGTATTTCACATTAATATAATCACAGAATCATAGACTGGCTGAGTCTGGTGGGCACCTCTGGAGATCACCTAGTCCAACCCCTCTGCTCATGCAGGGCCACCTAGGGAAAGTTGCTCAGGATTGTGTCCACTCGGGTTTTGAATTATCTCCAAGGACGGAGACTCCACAGCCTGCCTGGGCAGCCTGTGCCAGCGTTTGGCCACCCTCATAGTAAAAATGTTTTTTTTCTTCCATTTAAATGGAAATTCCTGTATTTCACTTTGCACCCATTGCCTCTTGTCCTGGCACTGGGTACCGCTGAGAACAGTCTGGCTCTGTCTTCTTTAGTCCTCCCATCAGATATTGATACACATTTGTAAGATCCCTGAGCCGTCTCTTCTCCAGGCTGAGCAGTCCCAGCTCTCTCAGCTTCTCCTCACAGGAGAGATGTTCCAGTCCCTTTCACCATCTTCGTGGCCCTTCGTTGGATTCTCTCCAGTATGTTCATGTCTCTCTCGTACTGGGGAGCCAGGACCGTGACCCAGCACTCCAGGAGTGTCACACCAGTGCTGAGTAGAGGGGAAGGATCACCTCCCTCACCCTGCTGGCAACACTGCCTAATGTGGCCCAGGATGCCCCTGGCTGCCTTTGCTGCCAGGGCACATCATTGACTCTTGTTCACCTTGTTGTCCATCAGGACCCTCAGGTAATAAAAAACCCTGTATTGCAGCAATCAAGCTACCAAAACCGTATGTTACTGTACTGTGATAAGCAACGAGGAAAATTATATGGGAAATGAGCAACCAACAATGTAATAGAAAGATGTGACACCAACTTCCTTGTCACACAGGTACTAGTAAGACCCCAGGAACCCTCTTTGCTGTTTAGTGTGATATAAGGAAGATATCAGGAAGATTTCAAATGTTATATGCTGGACAGTGCTTCCCAGACCGGAAGCTAGTTGGGCCAGAGGAAAATTTATCAGGATCCAGAACTGCCGCCTCCAAGGGGCAAATTTTGCTTCTGTGCAAGAGTGTAGGCTTGGCTGCCCCAAGCCAGGAGACACCATCTCTCAGAAACGTCTCCTTCAAGCTGGTGTGGCTCACGGTTCGGCAATCCTGTCCTGCCCCTGAAACACAACCATTTGCAACTGTCTGTGGGGCATTTTGGCACCTGCCTTCGTGACGCAGCCTGAGCCTCTCTTCTGATGCACCCTCACCCTGAACAACACACCTGCATTTGCTGGGTAACCTCCAACCTACCAGACCGGCCACCTTTCCTAGCTTTATTCCAGCAGAGAGGCATCTGTGCTGAGGACCTGTCACCACTCGGGCTTATTCCAGATCGACTCCAACCCTCTGTCAGACAAATTTCTCGCTGGAGGGGCAATGTTGCACTGGGACCAGTATCTCAGCAAGGCTGAGGAGCCTCTGTTCTTGGGGGGTTTCAAGGCATTGGCCAGGCAATGCCACTGCTGGGCTGACCCAGCGTTGGCCATCACCCTGCTCAAATCAGGGGCTGGCTCAGCTGGCCTCCCCAGTCCCTTCCAACCAGCACGGCTGATACTGGGATCCCTGTGTACCTTCACAGACACTAAGGAGTTAATCATCGTATACCTGATTAAAGCATAGAGTGTTAGTCTACTCTCATACTCTATTTTTACTCACGAGCAGATTACCTTCCTCTCACTGACACGGAACTAGGATGAGGAGCTGAAGAGCAGAAAACAGCCCTCTCAGCTTCCTAGAAATGAAAGCCATTGCAACCTCCAAAGTGTCGCATTTTAGAGTGGTTCTATTTTTGCATCCGATGCTGCAGTCTCATGTGGATGCAAAACGCGGAGCTAGGGCTGGGGGAGGAAGCTGTCTGCAGCATGCAGGTATGCCACTCCTGTTTGAAAGCAATTACAAGAGATCACATTCACACCGAGTTTTACAGACAAGGGAAAACCTGAAGATAGAAAGAGTCCCACAGCCAAACAGCTATAAAGGGATTTTTTTTTTCCGCCAATACCCATCACATCTCCGCTGCACAGTAACTGCAAGGTCAGGGCACCCCAATGAACTGAAACTTTTCCTCACTTTCTGCTCAGTCAAGGAGCACAGCAAGACGAACAAGTATCACAGCTGTGGACCGGGATTTTAAATGGAAAGAGTATGCACGTATCTTTCTGCACAAATACATATGCAAACACGACATTGCCACACTTTCCCCGGAAAAGCTGTCAAGCTGCCAGTGAACAAACGCCACACTAGCACCAGCCTGGTGTTAAACTCTGTATAATTACTGTAATAACTCTAGTTGGGCACGATTGCTGGAAGAAGGACAAACAGATTAGTATCATGAAATCCCGGTAGGAATAATTGGACTTTAACTGATGCTGAGGTTATCTGGTTCACATTCCTAATTAGCATTTGCACTTTCCAATGGATCTTAACAATGCACTGTATAAATGTGTGGGCTGGCTCTAGCCTTGCATGCGGTAATGTATTTTGGCATGTGGCTGTACTAACCTCTTCCTTTTCCCCTGGTCCTTCTGGTGGGGAAGTATTAGCTAATTTTTTCATTTGCAATGTGCATGGTGAAAAAGATTCCAATTGTGTCCAGATCACTGATTTTATTTCATTTTACTGTTTTGATTTAAATTGCATTTTGCAAGCTTGGTCAACACTTCGGTTTCTACACTGCATGGGCCACATGTTGGCCTCCTCTGCGAAAACGCAAGGAAAACACACAGAAAAGTTAAAACATACATGGCAACAAATAACTAGCATACACACGGGGAAGTTTCTCCCTCCCCATGTTGCAGCTTCTGCAATTATTCTTACAACACAAACAAGTGTAAATGATTAGGTGGTTGTCAGGAATACTTTGTAATCGCCGCAGTGAGCACTCTTTTCCCACAAATTCCCCCAGCTGAGTCTCCAAGTCACTGAAATTCCAGCCTCCTGACAACACATTTCTCATTCTTTCCTCATGAATTACCCAGTTTACACAAAAATATGCCCAATCCTGGAAAAAAGCATTACTTGCACAAATAGTTATTACTTGCACAAATAGTTATTACTTGCAAGTTCAAGCGTATGCAAGCTTCCAAGACCACTTTTGTACTGAGAACCCCATTTCTGGGGAGCGATTTGACCGTCACAAATATGACATAATTTAATATGCATAGGCAAATATATGCATAATTTAATGCACATAAGATGTGCATACACAAACATATACAAATTTATTAGTAAGTGAACATTCAGTGTGGTTCCAAATGCAGAGGAGCTGGTGACCACATCACAGTGCTCCTCCATCTACGGAGAGTCAATCAGAGGTCCTAAAATCACGCAGTCATTCTGGTAAGCGGCACATTTTTATCTGCAAATGAAATAAAAATCTACATACTATGACATTGCCCATATTTTTTCTGAAAGAGTTTGAGCTAGTCAAGATACGAAGGGCTGAACTGAACAATTCTAGAAGCTAATCACTGCACTTTAGGCCAGAAAATTTCCAAATAGGAAGAATGTGTTTTTTGAACAAATCTGGATTAGAAGATGAAAAAAATAGCAGGTGGTTTATTTTTCCCAAGGAAGATAAATGGAAGAAGTCATTCCAAAGAAGTTGAACTTCATTTCACTTCTACACATTTGGATTTTGCATTTTCAGAGGATTTGCTTTTGTGTTGTTTACACTTCTCCACAGTTTCTCTCCACGGGGAAAAGAAGATGAAGGAGAAAGGTGACAGAGGAGAAAAGAAACCCCTAATTTCTTCAAATCTATCGTTTCACAACTGAAGTCCCCAGCAGGAAGCTAAGTGGGGAGCGTCCAGGAAGAAAAATGGGATGGAGAATATTTCCTGGAGCATCACCTGGGAGAAAATCAGCAAGTTTTCCTCTGGTTTACTGAAGTACATCTTAGAGACGACATGTATAACTTGCAGGATGAGAGCTTTTAAAAGCGCAACATGACTTAACCACTGGAATTTAGGCCCCTACATCCCCTGCTGTGCTTGCTGAAAATGGCACTGACAGTTCCAGAAAAATCAACATTTAGTTTATCTGGAAGTTCAGTGCGTTGAGAGTGATGTTCTAGGCATTATACAAAACATTTTAAAGGAAGTAACTTCTGCTACTGAACGAAAACTTTGCTGATGTTACCAGTACAACCTTGTAGACCAAAGACAGCAGTAAGACATACGAAGTGACAAAGCAAACAACAAATACGCTACTCCCCTCTCCCACACAGACAAACAGAGCAAGGCTTAAAGATAAAAAAAATGAACTCATCCAGCCTTTTTACTCCAACTATTTTATGTTTCTTAGGGAAAAATCTTGGTTTTGGCATATGTAGAGTATTATAAATGAACATTTATGAGGGCACATGTATCCCTTGGATGGACATAATACTCTCAACCAGTTTGTATGCAGTTTGCCAGCATGTGTAGGAGATACTGAACAAGACCTTTCTGCCAGCCTTTCAGGTGGCAAAGAAAATAAAGGCAAGAAATAAAAGGTTCAAAGCAAAACACATTCATTTTTTGGTTGTCAAAAGGAAATACCATTTAATCTTTTATGTACTGAATTATAGCTACTAATGAAACTTCACTAGTAAACTGCATTTGGAAAAGTCCCAGGTCACAGTTCCAAATACAATCTACTGAAGAAACAATTTAGCCAAATGTGGGAAGAACTAAGAGCTAGGCAATTTCAGAAAGATGTAGCTGAATAAAAGCTGTGTTAAAAAGACTTCTTTTTCCCCCCAATGTGAATATATTTCATATAAAGAAATGCTTTTCCTGAAAGCTGCACGCCAATACAAGCTCTCCAAATGTTCTATTTCTTTATTGACATTTTTATGTGTGAACCTGCATATTCATCCCAGTAGGTGACCAACGTATTCTAATACTCTGAAATAAAAACTGCAATATTATTTTGCCTATCTGCTTGTTAATTTAGAACTCTGTTCCATACTTCTCTGCACGGATAAACGAACACCACGTAAAAAAACTTACAGTAGACTAGAAGGTATTTTGACATACAGTGACAACTGATCATTTTCTTTTTTCCCCCATCATGGTAGTACTATAATTTATCAGCTTATTGATATTTATTGTAATATAGCACATTGAAATGTATTACCATTCCTGAAAATAACCTTTTCTGACACCTATCTCCTAAGTATTTAATACAAGTATTTAGATAAATACGTAACACTGTCTATCCTATAGTTACATACCTGCACCAAGCGTCAATGACATTGGATAACATGACATAGTTTTTATCGGGGCAACCTTCTTTAATGCCCTTTGAGCTTGCAATCCTAAAAAGCCAGCACTAATCTAAAAAAACCCAGGGGACTGCTAAATCCCAGTAAGAAGATTGGTGACCTAGTCCCGATTCTGGCATCAAACCAAATTAGGGTTTTTGCCTTCTACATCAGCAGCAGAGATCACAGCAGCACTGGCGTCATAGGAGCTCTAAGCGTACCGAGGTGTGCGCTACACAGTTTTCATGCTTAGGAATAAAGCAGGCACTTCGTTCATGGCAATGCAAAGCAGCAAAAGGGGGCACCTGAGAAATAATAAATACTCTGGAGCATGTCTTTATACGTGGAAGCGTAACAGCCATGGTGGCATGTGCACAACAGGTACAGAAATACCTGTCAAACGTGATGATTACTAAATGCTTGGGCATCCCAAGTGCGTCAACAGAATTCATACTGTAAAAATTGAGATCTGGTAACAGCTTACAAGCATTACTCTCCGACAGAAGAAAAAAACAGCAGACACTATTTCTCAAACAGCAGTTCAATTCTCAGCACGTTGATTAGTCTCACACATTTGCTAAATCCTGACATAAAATAATAAATCGTATTCCACGATTTTGGAGGCTTTTCAATAGAGAAAGTACCCCCCTTGTTCAGCCTTCTTAGGAACACAGATTGTTTGGGCGTGGATTTTAACTAGACATGCAGCTGATCCATTGGCTTAATGCCTCCTGATTGCCCTACTGCCTCCTGCAAGACACTCTGCAATAACTCAAGTAGGTCTCTTGGGATTCAATACAGCAGTCGAAGCTTTCCAGTGGGGGTTATAAATATAAATATTTTCTTTATGCTACCTATACTTGGATGAGCTCAGCAAACACTCACCTCTCCTGTGTAACTGCCAACTATGCACAAACCTAGCACCGACACAGCAAGGGGAACCAACCGCTACCTGTACCGTAAATAGTTACCGGCATCTATCAGCAAAAATCAACCATAAACATTTTGTTTATTTTCAGCTGAAAAAAGCTCTACTGTCAACACAGTCTGATTTACAGAGTAATCTTGCCATATGAATTTAAAAGCCACAGAGCTCTCCCTGACCTACATTGCCAGGCTGGAGTGAAAAAAAACAAAACCAAAACACATCACACAGAAACCATAGCACAGAAAGATGCTCTTGAGGCAGGAGAGGCAGCACAACTTTTAGATTTGGGGTACCTTAGACAGTATCACACCATCAATGCTGGGCTTGTCAAGAAAAATAACATAGCCTATTCTCAAGCTACACCCAAGTTTTATCCACTTCAGATCAAAACCATTTCTGCCAGAGCAAGATAAACCATGAGAGACAGACCTCACTGCCTGTCAAAGCTTTGCTTTGCAAGCAGGTATTTCCTCACCACTCAGTCCCATCTCTGATATTTTGTTCACTGTATCAACAGACAGGGATAAGAAAACATAAAAGCAGCCCAGCGAACACTGCATGGGGCTCAGCCGGAAAAAAATCACCCATATGAGGTGTCGGAATTTTATATGACAGCTAATATTTTTAGGGGGTGATAATAAAGTGAACATTTACTTACTTTTGGTCTGGAAACAGCAACTCGAAGTGTTAATGTGGGGATGGCACCTATAAAATGGGAGCAACTAGCAACGGAGATGAATTCAAACGGCCTGGGGGGAAGCTGGAGCAGGTAACAGGCACTTGAGTAACACAGAAACGGGTCAGGGAACATGACAAATTGCAGAGAGGCTTGGCAGAAGCGTGACCAGGCAGTGACAGGAAAACCAGCAACTTCTCTAGGAGGATGGGCATGGGGGAATGGCCACATTGTCCAGAAATAGCAGGAGGCTTTAAAATCTGAGCATCCATTTGGGGAAGGGAAAAGGGTAAGCAAAGCCCTTAATCCACTGTTTGTGATTTATATTCCAGTAGCGCTTAAAAATGCATGCGGAGGTTGGGTGCTGGCTGCACCAGGCACCCCAGTAAGAAGCGGCAGGCTCTCTGGGGTGAGGACCACCTTGGGTGATGCACCTGGAGAAGACAAACACGGAGAGATTGACGCAGTCTCACCCTGGTGAAGCCACCAGGAAGGATGGTGACAAGGACAGGACCCCTGGAGCCAACAGACCTCTATCTGTCTGGGGTAAAAGGTCATTCTCTCCTGGGCTCTTGCAAACAGGTTAACCAGCAATGAGCCTTGCAGTACCTGGGTTTGAGTGTGCATGACCAAAAAATTTTTAAAAACTTCGCCAGATGGAGAACAAGCTCCTGTTGCCTGGCTTGTGTCCAACTGGTGCACCAAGGGGAGGGAACCGGAGGCAACATTTCATTAGGAAGTTTTCAGCTAATCATTTATTCTCTAGAAAATGCAGTTTCGGGGCAGCTGAAAATATTTGTCAACGTAGGTCGACCTCTCTCAATAGTTTTCACCATTATGAAAAATGGCTGGCGCCTCCGAAGTATCAAAACGAAGATTTTTGTCTGCTAAACCCATCATTTCACTGCCCAAATCATTTTCAGAAACTATTAACAAAAGGCAAGAGATAAGAGGACTAGATGCAGGAAATGGATGGGGAGAAGACACATACAAATATTTTTTGTTGTTGTTATTTTAAACTTTTGGCATTTGTTTTGATTGCAACCATGTCCTCTGCTGTGTCAAAAGCTGGAATTTGAAGCCCAACCTGCTGTTTACTTGGTGCGACATCTGAAGGAGTGATTTGGGTTTAATTCTTGGTTCTCCTTCAGTCTCTGTAAAATACTTGCATATTAACGGGAGGAAATACAAGAGACCCCAGCTGTCTAATTGCTTAGGTGCGTTTTCCTACCAAGGTTATAAGAGACCTTTTCCCTGAACACCACGCAGCCCAGATGTTCCCAGCCACGAGGAGCTGTGGGGGACCTGGGGGACCTGAGCCTCTCCTGGCGAGGAGGAAATGCTCCAGCCCCACAAGTGCCACACCAGCATCCTCCCTCCGCCTTGTGGCATTTCCAAAAAGCCTGGCTCAACCTGAAGTGACCTTTTTTTAATTTAGATTTCTTTAGCTTCAATGAAAAACCTTAAAAAAAAAAAACCACCAAAAAAAAACCCCATTAAAAAGGTAGCCCTAACATGTTTATTTTTGTTTCAATTACCAAACTGAAGCAAAAAGCCTTTTTCTGCTCAGCCTCTCAGTTGATTACTAAGAGCTGGACAACATGGGTATCGATTTCCAGAACATTATGTTTCCTGAATTGACAAGTACTTTAACTCATAAAAAGCTGCACACAGTATTTGGAAAAAACAAGCCAGAAGAGTTGTGTATTAACTCTATTCAGCTGGAACACGTTCAGGCAATACTGAGACTCCTACTGACATGTGTCAGGTAACATAGATCTTAACTGAATCCCCTGGCTAATCTAAGTCAGCCCTAATTAGCGGGTCTGGGGACAGAAAACATTCTGTGTAACGACGACGATGCATCTCAACCCAGTCACATTTACTGAAACACATCCCGGGGAAGGAACAAAAACCTAAAACAGCTCTTCATATTAAATTAACTGAAATGTAAGCAACGAGTAGGTCAAAAGGAAAAGACTTATTAAAAAAATTCCCTCTTGCATTCAGTAATCAGTTTCACATGTAAAGCCATTTGCAAGAGACTGTGTGGAATTCATTAAACAATTAAAATGTGCAGGGGGTAACTGAAACTGTATCCTTCAGAAAGCAGAGTGCATCTTATTACAGAGGTTTCCTTCCTGACCTTAAAGCCTACCTCAAAACGGATGAGAAATTAAATGTTATTAAACTTCCCATGCAAAAGTGCCGTGCAGGTCCGTGCTGAGATGGCTCCTGGGGGTCAGCTCAGACACTGCGCGGGAAGGGGGACAACAGGGCCATGCATTCCCCCACTGCCATACAGAAACACAGAAGGGTTTTTCCTCCAGAGGTGGTCTTGCAAGCCAGATTTGGAAAACCAGGAAAAGAAACACATGCAGCATTGAAGTCAGTCACCACCCTCCTTTCATTTCTGGCAGTGGTGGCAGAGCAGAAGTAAGTCTGCTTGTTTTCTATTCTTCAAGCCTGTCCTATGACCGTCTTTAACGAGTTATTTTTTTAAAGAAGCATCCGTGTACCCTCACTTTTTTAACAGGAAAAAGAAAAAATAATCCGAAACGCAATACTCCATCCTATTTGAAAATCCATTTATTTCATGTCCATTTTGCCTCCAAAAAGGAGTTTCAGCACATACCTGCGCAGGGCAGAAAGGGACCTGTTCACTCCAGTCTGCCTCTGTCCATGTTATAAGCCCTGGTTTCAAATGTGTGGAAATAAAACTTCTCACCACTTCAACTCAGGTGTGCTACCCTGAAGTCACCTGAGGACGCGGGGAAACCCATTAAGAAAACGGGGTCTCCATCAGGGAGGAAGTCACCAGAGGTTCATCACAAAGGCGTAGCAGCAGCTACAGCATGGGACACCCAACTACTGCCCAGGTCCCAGCGGCAGCATGACTGAGAAAACTGGGTGAAAAAAAAAAACCAAACACAGTGTATTTTTACCAGTCCCCTCCTACCTCAGCTGATCCCCACCCACCGAGAAGGGGGGATACCAATGCTTTCTGAGATGTCGGCTTTCCATGTGCTCTGCAGCCTATCTGAATCCTACGGCAACTCACTCTGTTTGATGTAGGGCTGCAGAGATGCCACAGACAGGCTGCCATGGAAACATTTGTTTCCATTTACTGGTGTCCTGCACAATAAGAAAGTCTGAGCGGTAGAGGAACGAAGAAAGAGTATAAATTACCAATGGGCTCAGATAGCTGAGCCTTTGAAAATGAAATCTATTATTTTACCATTTATTTAGACAGATTATGTTATAGCTTTTTGATCTCACTTTGTGGTTAATAACATGTATATGTTTAGAGCAGAAATGAAGGCAAATTTCAACCTGTTTTAGGAAGACATTTCAAATTAGGCTTCATGTAAGGGAGAGGATGACAGCTGGTTCCACTTGCATCTTTTAATTAAAATGTAGTAGTCTAGATAACAGAAAATTGAGATGGGGCAGAGAGGGAAGAGGAGGGAAATAAATCTTAGAAATAATGTAGTTGTACTACAGCACTTGAAAACTCCTACTTAAAGTGGGAGGAACCCAGAAATAAGTTATTTCTGTTTGTTTTCTTGTATCTTAGGAAAAACCCAAACTACTGCATTCACTGTCTTTTTTAAGGTTATCTGAAATCAATTTAAAGTCTTGGATCTTGCTTTATCTTTGGTTCTTCAAACCAACAAATGCAAAGTATAGGTCTAGCCTGCTTAACAGAGAAGTCTTCAGCACCCTCTTTGCAGTGCAGTTTTGGCCCCAGCTGTGGACTTGGCCGCTTTTGACAAAAAGCATTTCTGATCCTGATGCTGGCTGGGAGAGTGCAATGAAGAGCCCAAGGAGAACCGCTTCCAGCAGGGGTGGACATCTGGGTGGAAATCGCCGCTCAGCATCCCTCTGAGCAGACTGCATCGACTCCTATGACTGAACGCTCATTAGAAGCCTCCAGCTTCTTCATGACATGGGAGAACCACTTAGTTACGCTGAGGCTGTTTTTCTTTGATAGAGTATCAGGGACAATGTCAGTGTATAGCAAATACTTCTGCTCCAAAAGCCAACAGCTGTCCCTGGACAGGCAAAGCACCATTAGGTGGCCATCCCACCTCTGAAAGGAAACACTCCTCTTAAATAAGCCTGCCACTACCATCTGTAGGTCCCCAGATGAGAGCGGCAGTGGGGGTACAGATGGTAACGCTTCTGGTTTACGGTTTTGGAGGAGGATGAATGAACAGGTTGGGTTACCTACTTAACCCGGTTTTGGCTTGTAATGTCTTACTGCATGAAAGACTTTCTGGGTCAGGACAGATACAGCACACAGGCAGTAACACTGTGGGGCCTCAAGACAAAGCTTTTACCTGGCATTTCATAGAATCGTTTAGGTTGGAAAAGACCTTTGAGATCATCAAATCCAACCGTTAACCTAGCACTGCCAAGTCCACCACTAAACCATGTGCCTAAGCACCACATCTACATGTCTTTTAAATACCTCCAGGGATGGTGACTCAACCACTTTCCTGGGCAGCCTGTTCTAATGCTTGACAACCCTTTTGGTGAAGAAATTTTTCCTCACATCCAATCTAAACCTCCCCTGGCGCAATCTGAAGCCATTTCCTCTCATCCTATTGCTTGCTACTTGGGAGAAGAGACTGACACCCACCTCGCTACAACCTCCTTTCAGGTAGTTGTAGAGAGCAATGAGGTCTCCCCTCAGCCTCCTTTTCTCCAGGCTAAACACCCCCAGTTCCCTCAGCCGCTCCTCATAAGACTTGTTCTCCAGACCC
>NW_008825614.1:19729180-19768673 GCF_000699105.1 Pygoscelis adeliae
AGTCTGCCCTCCGGAAGTCCAAGGTGGCAGTTCTGCTGACACCCCTCCTTACTTCTCTGAGAATAGAAAACTCTGTCATTTTGTGATTGCTATGCCCAAGACGGTCTCCAACCGTCACATCACCCACAAGTCCTTCTCTGTTCACAAACAACAGGTCCAGCGCGGCACCTTCCCTAGTTGGCTCCCTCACCAGCTCTGTCAGGAGGTTATCTTCCACACACTCCAGGAACCTCCTGGACTGTTTCCTCTTTGCTGTATTGTATTTTCAGCAGACGTCTGGTAAGTTGAAGTCCCCCATGAGAACAAGGGCTAGCAATTGTGAGACTTCTCCCAGCTGCTTACAGAATATTTTGTCTGCCTCTTCATCCTGGTTGGGTGGTCTGTAACAGCCTCCTACCTTCCCCGATTCTTACCCATAAACACTCAACCCTATCGTCACCATCATTAAGCTCTAGACAATCAAAACACTCCCTAACGTACAGGGCTACTCCACCGCTTCTCCTTCCTTGCCTATCCCTTCTGAAGAGTTTATAGCCATCCATTGCAGTGCTCCCGTTGTGCGAGTCATCCCACCATGTTTCCGTGATGGCAACTATATCATAATTTTCCTGCTGCACAATGGCTTCCAGCTCCTCCTGTTTGTTGCCCATGCTGCGTGCATTGGTGTAGATGCACTTCAGTGGGCTACTGATCCTGCCACCTTTCTGGGGAGAGAAACCCCCTTTGATCTTTGCTTAACGTCCTTACAAGGATACCACATTAGATGAACCACTATTAACCTCAGCTTTGAAGTTACCTCTGCTACATTTTCCCCTGTAGATATATCTCATACAATATGAAAACCTCCTGGTGTCACAAATGCAAAGTACTGGATGTGAGAGAGGCTGAAAGATACAACAGAAGGCAGTGAGACGCTCAGCATTAAATATGGAGTAAGAAAGAGGGGCTTCTGAAACAAAGGACACTGAGGGGATAATGGATTAAGCAAACCTGCCTCAGAAGCATCTCAAATGGTGAGTACATGCAATTTCAGCTGTCAGGTCATTAACTGGATGAACATACAGTTGATAAGCTGTAGGTTGCACTCTACTTGAGAGCAATAAGTTCCTTTAAATGATATTAATATTTAACATATATAAAAGCATTTGTCATTTGCAAAGCACTCTATAGAGTAACTGATGGATTCTGTAATGATCCCCAACTCCCAGACCAGGGAATGCAATTCTGGAGGGATAAATATCTGGCCCATGTCCAAATCAAGATTCACTGACAGAGCTATTATTCTAGCTCAAAATTAGGTTTCTAAGTTTCTGGTCCTTCTAGATTACATTGCTTTGTAGCCTTCAGTGGGTAGAAGCATGACACACAGACAGACAGAGCTGGAAGACAGGAGCTGACAACATGGGATGACATTTCTGACTCACATCCACTGATTGTCACATCGCTACCCCGGGCCACTGTCCACACCGAAAGACGCAGTTAAGGGAGTTAAACGCAAGGAATGGAAATATTAAATATTTGGTTGCCATGTGTTGTTCACCCCTCTCCCCTTTCTTTTAAGGAATTAATCTTGGGGAATTTACTGACCTCGATAATTTGTTAGGTCTTTCAGTATACTTTTTTTATATACATATATATTTTTTCCCAGTTTAATGGGATATAGTAAGTTTACTTGTAGGTGATCCTTAAAATATGATAGCATTTTTCTGAAATGTGATAGATTATTTCTCATGCTGCAGCACTGAGTTTCTGTGAAACAGCCACAGAACTTTGTGATTATGCAAAATTACTGTAGAAGAACTTCACCTTCAGCCTCCTACATGGTTTCCTGAGATATCTCCTGAGACAGACCCTCAGTCTTCCTGCCCTACTAACTCCCTTTGTATATACTTTTTCTCCCCAGGAGAAAAAGCACAGTGGAAGCCACATCATTTCTATTGGCTGGACACAGCATCCTTTTGCTGTAGCTGAACTTCACACACATGGAAAGTGGACTCCCCTGGGGACCTATCAGGTGTTCCCACGGGACAGAGTGGGCTGTGCCAGAGAGGTACCTGCAGTCGCATCCTCAATACACACAGTATGCTGACAATACCACCTAGGAAGGATGCAAGGTCTGGATCGTCCATTTAAGGTATGTAAATGCATGTGTCACTCCAGTTGCACTTGTTCCCTGAAATATTTGTGCCTTCTAAACTGCTCCCTGAAATATTTGCGCCCCCTAATTAACTTCTGATTCAATGCACCCAATGGTCTGCTCATCATCATAGCTCTGCCATTTGAGGATTCATCCTTTTAGGAGCTCTATTCTCATCAATATTACATTCTGCCTAGGAAGTCTAACCATCTTAGAAGCAAATAAAGTGATTATTGATGACAGTCAATACAACTTCAAAATATTTCGGCAGTGTAAGTAGAAAAAATGCATACAAAATTTATATTGGACTTTATTCAAGAGCTATTCAGAACTTGCACAAAAGAGAAATCTGACAAGCAATAAAACATGATGGCTTCTATAAGCTAGCATTTTGACACTTCAACTCCAACAGAGTCCAAATTTAGCAAAAAAGTGAAACTTCCTAAAAGAAAGTATTATTCACAGCATTTTTTTGCACAAGTGGAAGTCTAACATATCTCTCCTTCTGCTCCATCTTATATTCTCATACAGATCAGCCTGCTAGACAAGATTTCCATAGAAATCCTATTTGTTAAAATTTGCTTGATTCTATTCCAAAAAGTGACTCACATTTTATAACCAAGTGGCAAAAGCTGAAATGAGTTTGACTCTTTCAATCAAAGCCAGTATGAGTCATTCTTCCAGCTTAATGGTTCGCACGCTATTCTTGACAGACAAAACTGGGACCACAGGTCAAGAAATGACAATTTAATAGTCACAAAGTATGTGGCCAGATAGCTATTGCTAGTCTGAAGGAAACAACACAGGACTTGGCCAGTGAAACTAAAAGATACTCGACAGCATGATCGCTAAGTTGCTGTAAGAGTAATAAAATCACGGCTCCTGTGTCAGCATAGAAAAATTTGGCCTAAACTGTAAAGCCGTGGTTAAATAAAAATCATAAAGTTCTTCCTCACCTGCCACTGTCCAAAACGCTTACAGCAAGAGTGGCTGGAAGATGCAAGGGCTGAGTGCAATCTGATTGTAAAGACATCAGGATTTGGCTCCCAGTCAGATACTGCTTTCCTCTGCCCTCTCTCCTTCTTTGTCTTCCTTCAGGTTCCCCTTTCAAGCCCGCAGACTATCCCGTCTCTACCTTTATACTCTTCTGTCCTCCCCAGGTGTCTCTTCTTCCCCGCCGCACCCTGTGGTTGCCCAAAGGAGGGCTGGCTTTGCTGAGCCCTCCAACACACATCCTTCCCCTCCCAGCCTCTCCTTGTGGCCTCTTGACCTAAAGCAGGCTCAGGACAGGCTGGTCCACTGCCCAAAGACCACCTCGGTGACATGGCTGGAAAGGCTGAGTGGAGAAATGGGTCCACTCTGAGATGCTGAATTTGCTCATGCCCACCATGAGATACTGAATTCGCTCATGCTCTGCTTCTCCATGGCCTTCTGGAGTTGAAGGCAAGGTATCCTCTTATCATGGGTCTGCCCACAGGCACAGACTGGTTCCTAACTGACAGTGCAGCAAAGACTATCCCTCCCAGAAGTAGGCTCCTGGCAAAGTCCCAGCAGGGAAGGCAAGTTTCCTTACAGAAAACCACCAGCAACTTTCTGCCAGTAACGTTCAGACACAGTTATGATTCACAGACACCGTGGAGAAGCACATAAAACTCACCCCTCTCACTGCTATTTGCTCCTGACATTTCCCCTGCCTCCCTTGGGTGTCTCTCATGCCCCCACTAATCTCACGATGGTCAGAATTACTGTTTGGACAGTGACTCAATGTGAATCTCGACTCAGCAGAGTACCAAGGAAAAGAGAAGCCCTATGGGATCAAATCCTTCTTTGTTTATGGGCTTTGCTGCCCATAATTCATTTTCTGCATTCTGTTGTGGCATGTGCTGACATAAAATTAATCCAAAGTCTCTGGCTGTTCCAGGGACTGCTCATGGTCCCTCATCCAGCTCAAATCTGTGCAACGTCTTCAACCTCCAGAGGAAACAATGGAAGCATCTCTGTGCTTGGCATTGGTGAAATATCAGGCTATTCATTCTTTTGCTTAAATTAGGAATCTAATTTCAACTATTTTCCTCTGGACAGGATGAAAAAAAGAAGACAAAAAGCAATATACCTCTACTTCACATGCATATTCTGATCCATCCAGGAGTGTCACTTTGCACTGCATACTTTTCGGTTTCTTGACGATCTTTAGAGGAGACTTCGAAAGTTTGCTAGACGATGATTTTTGAGAGAGCTTGTCGTCCTCTAGCTGCTGGTATTCCAGCTGTTTTGCACTTGCAGCAGCAAACTCCTGTTCTTTGTCTGTGGCCTATAAAGAGAAAGAAAGATACTTTTTGAAGTGAGAGAAACTAATCACGCCATGCAGTACACTATGCACCCTGCACCCAGGCATTTAAGTGAGCCTAGTATGGGGCTTGGATGAGAAAGCCCCAATGCAGGGGGCTTTACCTATTGAAAAGATTTCTCATATTGTCCATATTACTCCCAGCCCTCCCTTCTCCCTCCAAAAGGTACAGAATACCTGTGGAGGAGGGGCATGCATGAAAATACTTTAGGCTTCTATTTTTTCCATAGGTACAAAATCCCTCTTGGACCTGTTTTTTTGGTCTGTTGGAAGTGCTGAATAATTGGTAAATGTTTTGATGAACAGATATTCCTACTGCTTGTTGATATTACTTTTAAGTCCTATTAAATCGTATGATGCTTCCATGGTGTCATACGGAACCGGAAAAGACCATCAGGTTTGCACTAATTTTGCTGTCAGTGAGAAACAGTCCCCTGAATGAGGGCACGGATCCCCTCGTGACAGTGTGAATTTGCAGGGGGATGCTGACGTGCCTGGGAGAGCAAAAGGCTCCCCAAGCGCCCGAGCAAAGGGTTAAACACACAGGATGGAAGCGCGGGGCCAAACAACTTTTATGTGCAGCCGGCTGGCTAATGGATGATAAGTACAGGATGAGAGGCTGAAATTTGCTCTCTGCAGATGCCCGATAAGTCCCTCAAGCTGGCGACAAGTAGGTGCTATTTGAAAGACAAATATACTGCAGGGAAAAGGGGCAAGAAGAAACAACCGTGGTTACTTTTCCTTGGGTTCATCTGAGGGTCAGACCGTTTGAAGAGTTACCGTGATGCAGCACAGCCTGTGGTCCTCTCCACGGCACTAGATGAAAGCCAGAACAGCTCTACAGCATTTCACCCTTCCTAGCAACAGCACTGTACCGCAGTCGTTACCTTTCTCATCAGTTATGCTCCTGATAGTCTCCAAACAAAACCTCAACAGGAGTGCAGTAATACCTAAGCTAAAGCTTAAATAATACAAAATGAAAGTAACATCTTTCCGTTATCTCACTACAAGGGAAAAAAAACCCTGTTTTGTCTCTGAATGATTTCAGTGTAATAAGCAACAAGCATCGCTGGAAATAGATTGTAAAGTAATCCTCCAAGTCTGTTTCCATTCATTGTATATAATAAAACTTCACGAGAATGGAGCAAATCCATCCAAAGGCTTTAATCTGCTGTGAGACCAGAACAACCTTGCATCGTATAACCAGCAACAACAGTGTACTGCTAAATCACAGGGAACTTTCCCCGAGAGATTTCATACAAACAAGCCATAAGCTTCCCCTCTGCCTTGGGATGAATGGGGGAAAGAGGAATTTGGAGTCGTCTGTGCTACTGACAGCGCCAGCTTGCACCAAAGCCTCAGCAAACTGCAAAGAGGCAACTGCAAAGAGATGAGGCAAGACCCCACGCTCCTCCTTGCCCTGAAAGAGAGGACATAGCAATGGTCTCCTGGGCTTCCCTGGGTGGGGAGACTAGAAGAAAGTGGGACTAGAAAGATAAAAAAGCAAGAGCTGCTTTCAAAATCCACATCACTCCCTGAGCCGTGGATGTTCTTCCCCAGGAGCAGCCCAGTGCCAGCCGGCTCTTCCCCCATCCAGCTCCAGCACTGGAGGACTTTCTCCTTCCAGCACTTGGACACCTGCGCTGTGTCTGGTCGTCAAGGTCCTTGCATACCTTGAAGGCTGGTGGGAGATGAAGGGCACAACGTATGTCAGCGGATAAGCTGTTCGCTAAGCATTTAACGCTCACAGTGGCTGTGACAAAGGGGGAGAGTCCCCCCAGGGTCAGAGCAAGGCTTGAGGCCAGCTACCCCTCTACCACAACCGCGGCCAGCTGGCAAGTGGTCCACCCTACTGCACCGAGAGAAAAACAAGACTGAAGATGTCTCCTCCTGGGGCCTCTGTGAACAGCTGTGCTGCTGATGATGGGCAGAGGGGCTCTTTGATGATTTCCGTACGTTTTGTTAAAGAAATCTGCCATGGAAGGTGCACATGCACATGTGTAGGTGAAAAAGCGGTAGAAATATACTGTCATCGCCAGTGGCTCATTAGTTTCACATGTGAGAGTTAACACTCCGCCCCAACAAAAAACAACCAACAAAAAAACCAGATGCATGGAAATAATCTTTTAAAAGAAAACAGGAAAGCTGCTTGAGAGAAAAGCCCACAACAAGGGCACCCGGCAACCATTTAAATTTTAGAAGCATCTTCAGCCTACAAACAAATTCTATGAATCCTTATGGATTAGTGATTATTTTCCTTCACACAAAGACACTCGGTAACTCAAGACTACAGCAGAAATTTGCTTATTTATAATTTTTTTTTAAATGGTGTTGAGGTTATTTTGTTTGTTAAGGTTCCTGTCTACACTAAGATCAGGGGAATGTGTCTAGGTTAAAATCATACAAAGGATTTTCTCTCATTTGTCTAGAGAACAAAACATGCCAAGAACTATTAGAGAAGATCCCCCAAACTATGCTGACATGTTCAGGCATTGAGGTACTTTCAGACTGTATTAAGCCTCTTCTTCCTAAAGAAACCCGACATTCTGGTATGTAGGGGGAAAAAATAAAAGTGGCCAGTGAAAAACCCATGTACTCAGTGAATTATTTTGAACTCTGCAAGCATAGTTGCATCTTCTCCTAAATTCTTCCCCAAGATACCTCAGTGCTCTATTTTTGCAGTATTTTCAGTGTCGTGGTCTAAATTCCAGTGCAGCACAAGTTGCTTCAGGGTTTGTGTTTTTTGATCATAAGCTCTCTCATCTCTATCTATATTACTGTACCTTACTATGACACGGTATGTTCAACCCCTTCTGAAGCTGGACCCCCTTCTCGAAGCAAGCCTTTGGAGTCACAGGATTCAGCAATAATGATCTTTGACGCTTCGCAGCGTCTCACTGGGGTATGAAGTGATATTACCAAGCTTGCACCACGCATGAATCCCATCTACTTATGATAGTTGCTCAGAAATGTCAGTGCCCAACCCGTGCAACGCCTTCTTGCTCATTTTCAATGAGATAGGAAGGCAGGAAGATAGTAAGATTGCATTATTATACCTGATAGAAACGACTCATTTCTGTAGCAACTGCTAATCTCAACATGAAGCCTTTTTGTCTTCATTAAAATGTTCTTTTTATGTGTATAGAATGACAACAAAAAGTCACTGTAATGGATCGGCAACTCAAATCTTTCTTCCCAAGGTTCTCTCATACGAGCGATAGCAAAAATCATCAACTTCCTCACTGTGATTACAGACGGTGAGAAAATGATACCCCTTACTCCTTCAATTTTCGGCTTTTTTAATGACACCATTGCCAATAGCTCTGTCTCTTAGTGCTGCGTTTAAGTGGTTCTTTCCTGTGATACAGGCACTTAAGCCACTACGAAATATCCTGGGCAGATCACTGCAGCTGGATTTGGCAGTCAGCTTATAACAGAGACTTTTGGATTCAACCTGATAATCTCAATGGGAAGGTCTCACATGTCCCTTCACTAACCCCGTTCTTCTATTAAGGCTTCTACGGACACTGGCTCACAGCTGACCTTTGGGAAAAGAAGGGATCACACAGCACACAAGAGCATCTCAGGTCTCCAGACTCACACCTCTGTAAACACAGATGGACAGGTTTGGTACCTAAGTTTTTTTCTTTTCTTGTGGTTATTTTGGGGTTTGTTTTGTTTTGTTTTTTTTAAGATGAAAAGAAACTTGGGGTGGAAAGATTACTGAAGATGTCTGGAAGAACAAATTTAATAATACTTATGCCTAGGCCTGACAGAATTACACTTTAAATTAATCACCAGTTTGTGCAGCACCTTTCTCTTTTGGACAAGCAGTCCTGCCTCTTTTCCCCAAACTAACCACATCAATTTCTGATCTATTTCAGAGACCAAAATTATCCCAACACATAATTGGTGGATGTTGGAGCAAGAGCAGAGGGGTCTTTGGTGGGCACGGAGTGACACTGATCAAGGGTTATCAATGGTAAAAACGGTTAGCAATCAAAAAAAAAAAGCAGTTCTTCCAATGGTTGATCTTCAATAGCAATAAACACCAGAAATCCTGCCCTGCCATGTCTACCTCTTGAGGTATTAGAAGTCAGACACAGACGCCTCTTTTTATTTGGTCCCAGAAACATTTGCTGTCCCAAGCATTTAGGTAATGCACCCCTAAATGAGGGAGATACAAAAATACTTTGTATCTGAAATTGCTTATACCCCCATTTTTTCCTCACCAACAGCAAGTTTGGGCTGTAGCTCTGTGGACAAAAGCTTAAAACCCAAGACCACAGCCAGCCCCGAACAGCTTCCACAAGAGCACTTGAGCTAATTTTAAGTAACGCCTTACATCTGCTTGCTTCACCAGCACTGTCTCCCAACTAGGTAAAGTAACGGGACCCCACTTCAAACAATCTGAAGTTTTTAAAGGGTGGAGGAGTGGAGGAGTTAGACTGACTTATTCACTCTTCAAAGGTGAATGTGATCAGATGGGGGTCATAACCTTACGGATTCTAAGGGATGCAATTTGCAGGTACCTCATTAATTGTGTGTCACTTACCCATGAAGAACAATGCCTGTTAATCCTACTGACGGGAACTTATTAACGGGAAAAGAAAGCAGGCTGTACAAATTTAATAAGTGCAACAATGAACCAAATGGAAAAGCATGTGATAGCTCTTCTGAAACCTATTACATGAAAAGTTAAAGTAATTATAACGCAGCCGTTTCAGAACTACAAGAAGCTTAAAGGACCACAGATTCTTTGTGGCTCACACATCAGACAAGCAAGCATGAAATCATTTTTCAGCAGGTGTCAAAGAAGAAATGAACTCTGAAAACATTTTCAGCTTCTTAAAAATTGGCACTGTTTGCTATCTAATGCAGATGCAAGATTGAAGATGTTTCCTGCTTAGTTAATAAGACTGCTCTTACATTTAAGCACCGGAGGCAGAAAGACCTGACATGAATTTCAAAACATTCTGCGTGAGAACTATTATTTTTTAAATGCAGAAGACCAACAAGATCTACAGCATCACACCAAGCAGCCTTACATGCATATCTGAATATGTTTCCTCTCATAATACACCAGGCTCATTATTTCCCAGGAGGTAGGTGCACGCAGCGAGCATGCGCGCACGGGCTCCCTTACCTGCTCCTTTTTCACCGGCGTGCTGTGGGCTGCCACAGCCGAGAACTGCTCAAGCGCGTTTTGATGCTCTTCACTCAGCTGCTGCTGGTCCTGCGGCTGGGTCTCCACCGCCCCTTGCTGTGCGGGGCTCTCCTGCTGATCCTGCTCTTTATCCTTGGACTCGGAGTCCGATCCTGATTCTGTAGTCATGGTTGGTTATTCTGTAAAACAAGGTGAGCAGATCTACTGAGTACGATCTTGTAGCCGCAAATTTGTAGGCTAGGCTTACAGAATGGAGAAACGTCAGGTGCAAAGTTTTAGTCTTAATATGCCCGGCCTTTAAAACTAAAGTGGCTATTACTGGCCCAACAAAGATCCCTAGGAAAGCTTCCCTGGTGCAAAAGACAAGGTCTAAATGCATCTGTACTCTTGAGGAAGTTGCCATAAAATCTTACTCTACATTATAATACATGGACATTATAGGAATTACGTTGAAGTACATACAGACATACAGTTCTACATAGTTCATAATTCATAAAAGGAGAGTAACACATTGAGGAAAGCTCGTGTGATTGAGGGCCCTAAGTCCAACACAATTCCCTGCAGTTTGGGTTTCTAAACCATGTGGAAATTTTTAAAAACATTAAATCTTTTGTTCTTTACATTTAAGGCAAGTTGAGGGCTTGAACTCCTCAACACCTGCACTCCCCCTTTTGGAATGGACTCAAGTACTTTCGATGCTTCCAAGCAACATATACGCTAGAAGCATCTGAAGTGGGCCCACCAACATCAGTGCAAAAGTACAACTGCCCTTAAGCACAGTTCTGTCCTTCCCACTTGAATTCACCCACACTTCTGTCATTTCTTTCTAAGTGCTGGAGCATCCAAAAGAAAAGATAAATACTTCCATTAAGTCATTCTAAGTGTTACATTTGAAATAAAGTGAATATGACTTTCCTTGAATGTGAAAAGGCTGTTTGAACTTAACTTTGTCCAGTACTAAATGATTACAAGTATGTGGTTGGCACCCAATTCTCAAACTATATAGAAGCAAAACCCAACTTTAAAAAATACTCTGATTTTGTATCAAAACAAGGATTTGAAAAAGCAGACTCTGTGCCAGTTCAGCAAACAGAGTTTGCTCTTATGTTTGTTACTCATACGCTCTTAGTCCTCCTGGTCTCATCCTTGAGCATTTTGCTTTTAAGCAACTCAAAACCAAACCAGTCTGCTGCAATCTATTTCTATTCATCATCAGGCCACGATTTCTTTAACCTGGTAACCATAGCTACTATGTAATTATAAGCAGTTCCACAGAATATACATCTGCTAATTCATCTGCTAGGAAGTCACTATCAACTCTTAACATACACGACAATGTTTACTAGTAGAAACAGGTTTATTAAAGGTCACAAAAAAAGTACAGGCCTCTTCTTTCTTTTTAACTTAAATGTTTAATAAGCTACATTGCTTGACAGAAAATGTTTTAAATGAGGCCAGTTACTATTTTCAGAGTCATTTATGTATTCTGCACTTTCAAGGCTAAGTCCTCCAGTGAATACATGTCTCTGAGTAAGTGTCCAGCATTCAGCTTGCGCTCAGTTTTTGCACTGCGTTTGAGGACGGGGGTGCATGTTCCTACCTCCTGCGTGCCAAAACAGCACGAGAGAGAAGGAGAACTAGAAAGCATATACGGCAGATTTATGCTTCAGGCCACATTTTCAAAGTACTAACGCATGACATACTTGTTCAGGAATACATCATAAATTTCTACAGTCAAACTGGCACAGTTATATCAAAAATACCTTTTAAAATCTATTGCTTAACAAATTGTCTTTAGCATCTACAAAAAGCAATAATTAACTTATGTCTTTTAAAATGTGACAGTCAGAAAGGCGTTCATTTAATCAAACTTCAGATGTGGACGTTTGAGATGGTCACTTTAAACGTGGAAGAGAAAATCAGATGTTTCAGAGAGCGATTCATCTGACCTATTTTAGATGCCTGCTTTAGGCTGAGATAAATCACATACTAGAGCGACTTCGTCTGACTTGCTACAAAGGAAGCCTAAACAAGTTCCTCCAATGTAGATCAAACAAACCCATCCTCCATTTTCAATTCTATGAAGCCACTCTTTTTTGTACGCTTTAAAAATTAAATTGCATAACAATGTTAATCTCTCAAGAGTTTTGTTTTGCCCATCTGTCAGATCAACATGGAATAAAATACTCTTCATCTGATGCTATTACGGTTCCCTTGCTTTAAAAGCACCCAGGTCTCCACAAACTTCACAAGTTTTTCCCTGCACTCTCAAACCATGTTTTGTACAAGTGTATGAAGATAAGAAATGCAAATTAATCAAATACTTAATTCAATAAAAATCAAACTATGTATTTGATTTTCTTTTCCAGAAACTATGAACTAGGAAGTAACAAAACCCTAACTTACAGCTACAAAAATCATCGATCAAACAACGCCGAACAGCATAGATGACCAACACAAAGTGTAATGCATGGAAGTTGTAGTACAAAGTCTTTTTTTTTTCCCCCTCTTCGTATGAGTTAGAGCAGTGTAAATAGAAAGCAACTATCATACTTGCTGTTTGGAAACAGTTACTCCAAGGATCTTGAGGCATTAACCGATATAGGATCAGATTGCCAGTTGATATGAATCAAATGTCTTCCTTCACCTGCCACCACTGTGTCTCTGGAAGCTCATTTTTGTACCCTATACAGCTTCTTTCCTAACGAACATTTCTATCCTGGCTGTTGGTGAGCATGGAAAGGCAGCCGTTTAAATTAGCCCCGTAAAACACAACTTCATGTAGTATGAGATGAAAACAAGTTTTACTTTTCTTGCCAGTTATAATTTTGCATCTCAAGGAACAACAAATGTGGTTCTTCACTTCTTCTGGGACATTCCCGCATGAAGCAGAGCCTTACAATACTGTGAGTTACTCTCTGGGACTGGTTTTCTCTCCAGTTACACGTGAGTCCTCGCTTGCTCTAAGAGTGCTTTGTTAGAAAACTTTTTGTGCGTTATTGAATCTTTTAGCATAAGCGAATCCCTGGATACAATATTACTGTCATTAGTCAGACAGCAGATGGATTTAATTAACCCAAGGTTACCCATTTCCAAATGTCTTCTTTATTTCCCTACGCATACTAATATGTTTAATAACAAATACTGAGAACAAAATACTATTGATTTCACGCTGTTACCGTACAGACATAAATAGGAGCAAAGCAAACACATTTTGAATCCAATTTCTTACAAGCTCCTCCGACGACTGTATTGTTAAGATTTATCTCATTCCATCTAGTGCAGGTTGAAAATACCTAAATTACAAGACAGAAAACAACTCTCTCAGTGCAAACCAATAGGTTGTTTTGCCTTCCTCAGCAAACAGCTGCTTATCCAAAAAGAACTTTGAAGGCATTTCATTTTTTGTAAATGACACAACAATCCTCCTAGAAGAGGTAGTTTCACTATGGAAGAAATAACAGCAATCTTAAGAAATCTAATGACATGAATATTACTCTACTTTTGTTTGTACGCAGCAAACCTGACAGAATAGGCAGTAGCATCTACACATCTGTCAAACACACAAAATTGGCTAAGAATTTCTTTTTCTTATTTTATTAGTTTATTTACTATACCTGGCTATGTATCAAAACTAATGTGAATTTCAGTACAGGAAGAAAGAAATCACTGAAGTTCCTTAAACTTTTTCTGTTGCCAGCACAACCCCCGTATCAAATTCCCCTTTCCAGCAAACAGAAAACAAACTAACGAAAGGAAACTAAGAGCACTACCTTATACAAATGAGGTAATACTATGCAAGCCAGATGTGCTCTTGGATAGCTCAGTTTTGGCTTACAACCGAATATTCAAAGATTCCAAAAGATTAGCTGAGTCCAAACTTAACACAGATGCTGCTAATACTGGATAGTCTAAGGCTAAAGTCAATTGGGCTACAGAATTCAACCAGAATGAAAATCAAGTCTTTTGATTAAAGGGGGGGGGGGGAAGCCAAGAACTAGCTTATTTTAATCTATTACTAAAAAAATAAGTTAAAAATGTATGTACTTTCAGCAGTATAAAGGTTTAAAATGTAAGTGTTTAAGAGTGCTGCAGAAGAATAATTAAGGGAAGATAAACATTAATATACTATCAAGGTATTAAAACACAACTTCAAAAAACTACGTAACATATTTAAAAATAATTTTTATTAGATCAAATCACAGAAAAGAAATCTTTTCATACCCTTACACTGTACAAAGTAAAGACATTACATACGGATTGCAAAACCTGCAAACCACTTGCGCAAAGCCTACATCCTAAAACCTTCCAACACACCTTGTCCTTGTTACCTACAGCTACCAACATATTGCAGCTTGGGAGATTACCATTTCCATTACCAGTTACTTGCTATGGACTTAAAGCATGTAAATTCCTTTTCTCCACACGGGAACCAAAATCTTATTGTCCTCTGTTAATAATTCTCTGAGCAGGCAAAGCCCAGACTGTGTCACCTGGTCCCCTCCAGCAAGTGACAGTATCACAATCTACTGTATATATTCATACATTCAACAAGTTATTTGACTCCTTGCCTCCTGTTCTCAGAGCACAGACCTTCTGGGTTGCATCTACTGAGCAACAAAATTTACAGCTAATTGACAGCAGAGTCCACAGTTTAATTAACCCAGCAGTCATTAACAAACCTTTATTTATATATAAATACATGCTAGTGAAAATATCTGCTGTATTAAGCAAATGGAAATCACATTACAGAAGAATTAATTCCAAATAAATTGTGTTGTAATGACAAAACAAAATTGAACAAAGTAGAATTAAATGAACTATACATAGCCACTAACTATCTCCTGTAATGCACAGATTAATGATTTACATTTAAATGTTTCTTTGATCTAATTAATTCCCTTTGTGGAAAGTTCTCCTTTAATTACAATAATTTCTGAAGATTGTTATAAATCATTGCAAAGGTCCAAATTTGGAAGTTATGTAACAAAATAATGATTCCATACTTCAAAAATAATGTTGCACATAACGAGGGACATATTTATCCAATAACGATGAGATGCTGATGAGAAGAGCATATGGAGAGCAATACTGCCACTATGAGCAGTAACAGAAATGTCAATGTACGTTTCAAGAAAAGAATACATGCCAGAATGCCGACTTCTAAGATCGAAATAGAAACTGTTTTCATCGAACTGCTTGAAGTCTCAGCTCACTTCATTCCAGTTGAGTTCCTTATTAGGAAAACAACCGTTTTTTGTTGATCCTCTTTAATTTGGGTGAGTTTGTCCTCAGGTGCAGGAGGCACCTAAGCCACAAAAGCCTGGCGCAGGGTCCCTGGGAGAGGCAGGACCTCCGCTGCACTTCACCAGGGCTAAGTGAAGACAGGCTCTTTCTTTACCCATCGCCATCCTCCGGCGCCGGCAGCAACCGGAGGCCTTACAGAGGAGGCACCTCCCTGGCGTTATGGTTTCTCCGGTGGACACCAACAAGCCAAAGTGACTGCAGAGCTGCGGCCTGAACGGACATGGGTGGGAAACAACCCCAAAAAGGGCAACCGGATGCCCCCTCTCAACCGCACGCTCCTGTCACCTCTCTCGTGTCGGCGCTGGTGTAATTTTGGGGGGCGGGTGGCTCAGCTGAGAGGGCTGAACCTCCCCAGCATGGGGAGGGGGAAGCAGCGCTCCTCCTTTGGGCATCAGTGGGCACCCCATCTAACACAGCTGTGAGTTTAGCTTTGCATCTTAAACATATACGTGCAACATAAACACAAACACATTAGAGTCAGCACATGGAAAAACACCAAAAGAAAGTCAAAAAATAACAAGAGAGACAAGAGGAAAACCAATGAAGAAAGGCGCTAAGCATCAGGATGAGCTGCAATTGTGCCAGCACAGCACCCTGCGGGTTAAACGACTTAACAGATGTGGTGGCACAAGCCATGGGCCCAAGCATAGGTGCAGGAGAGAGACTTCAGGGAGGACAGGCAGGTGTTAATAAGCAACAATAAAAAAAGGCCGGTTGGAGGTGTTGTAATACACAGCATGAGTTAAAATATTTGTTTGGCCTTCTAGGAAGGTGCACGATACAGATTTTTTTAAGTTTCTTCATAAAGATGAAAGAAGGGAAAACAGAGCCAACATCTGAGGAAGGAGTAGTGTAATCCAGAGGAGACACCTTAAAACCAACAGACACACCCTTCAGAGGGGACAAAAAGGCAATGGCAGATCTGAATTACCCATAAGGACCCAAACCTCCCCTGCCCCAGGCACACATGCGTCCCTCTGGCACCACCACCTAAAGAAAATGCAGCCGAGTGTTTCTGGAGACATTATCTTCTGCCTAGCAAGGATGGGGATGGGAAGCGTCAGGAGCTTTTAAGTGATGGGGAGGGGGATATATCAAAAAGGGATTGTACACCAAAGCAGAACCAAGGACACATGACCCAGGGGTGAACGTAAAAGACCAACATCAACATAAAAGGAGAAATGAAGACTAAGACGCAAAGTGACTTACAATCAGCAAGAGACGGGGCAAACAGTAAGGAGAGAGACTATAAATACCTTGGAAGGAAAACCAGGCCTGTTACTGAACACAGGAAAGGCCGAATTATTCAGCGCCTCATTTCACAGCAGCTAGCTGGGACCAGCTACTGGGGGCATCTTTCACCCGACATGCAGGATGTGCAAGCGCAGGCTGGATGGAGTCAGGGAAGAACAGACCAAACACGTGAGTAAGCCAGGTGAGCAGGAACCACTGGAAATGCCCCTACAGTGCCTGGGGAACTACCAGCAATCATCTCTAAACCATTAACCACCGCCTTGCAGATGCCAGAGAGGCCAGGTAAGGTCTAAAAGAAATGAAAAGACCCAACACAGCACCTGATCTTACAGAGGAAAGTGGGGACGGAAAAGTCAGAAATTAGAGTGTACTTTTAACACCAGAGAAGTTACTGGAGCACACTGCTAAAGGATTTCTAATCCTGTAAAAATAATGAGATTAGGAAAAAAAAAAAAAACCCCAAACAGTCAACATGAATGTATCAAAAAGTCATGTCAAATTAGTGTAATGTTTCTCTCACTCTCTCTGACAGGGCATGTGTCCCAGCTGATAAAAAGAAAGCGGTACAGATGACAGAGCCTATCTTTAGAAAGGCTTTTAAAACAGCCCCACATGACTTTTTCACGAGTGAACCACAGAAATAGTTTAAATGATTAAAAGAAAAAAAAAAAAGGAAGAAAAAAAATGTGTACAAGTGATTAAAAAACCCCAAATACTAGCCTACAAACAGTTATTAGTAGCACTATGATAGCCTATGAGAACTTATTGATTTGAGGAATCACAGCCCTTTGAGCACCAGTGAAGGAAGGGAGAGTGCCCGATCTGTGCTCAGCATCACACCGGGGAGGCTGGGGCACGCTGCTGGCATCCTCACCAGACTTAAAGAAGAGAAAAGCAGTCTGACAGAAAGCCATTGTGCTGGTTTTGGGTGGGATAGAGTTAATTTTCTTCATCATAGCTAGTATGGGGCTATGTTTTGGATTTGTGCTGGAAACAGTGTTGATAACACAGGGATGTTTTCGTTACTGCTGAGCAGTGCTTACACAGAGTCAAGGCCTTTTCTGCCTCTCACACCACCCCACCAGTGAGCAGGCTGGGGGTGCTCAAGAAGTTGGGAGGGGACACGGCTGGGACAGCTGACCCCAACTGACCAAAGGGATATTCCACACCATATGACATCATGCTCAGCACATAAAGCTGGGGGAAGAAGGAGGAAGGGGGGGGCATTTGGAGTGATGGCATTTGTCTTCCCAAGTAACCATCACATGTGATGGAGCCCTGCTTTCCCAGAGATGGCTGAACACCTGCCTGCCCATGGGAAGTAGTGAATGAATTTCTTGTTTTGCTTTGCTTGCGTGCGCGGCTTTTGCTTTACCTATTAAACTGTCTTTATCTCAACCCACGAGTTTTCTCACTTTTACCCTTCCGATTCTTTCCCCCATGCCACCAGGGGGGAGTGAGCGAGCGGCTGCGTGGGGCTTAGTTGCCGGCTGGGGTTAAACCACGACAACCATACATACGCTGAATCCGACTACATTCCCATAAGGGTAACGGTAACAGGAGTGGGGACCTCAGAAGTGAGAGGTGATGGGGAAGCTATGGGTTAGGCAGCAGGAAAAAAAAAATCACGTGTTAAGCAAGACGAATTTCAGTCTGGGACATGATGCTGGAGCTGTTCTGACTTCTGCAGCACCAGTATATTGTATATTATACAATATATATATATTGTGTATATATATGTATACAGCATATTGTATTTCAGTTTGGGATTCGTATTTTTTGAAAAACATGCATTAAAGAGCGTCAAGAAGAGAGTAGGAAGAATGATAAAAGGTTTAGAAAAGGTGACCAGCCAAAAAAGGTTTAAGGAGCTGAATTTGTTTACCCTGGGAAAGGGAATAGGCAGAGGGGAGCTGATAAGAGCCTTGCAATACGTACAAGCTTCTTGCGGACAGAAAGTAATCAAGTGTTTGCTAGCAGTGGAGCAAGAACTTGATTGGCATCAAGTGGGATTTAGAATAGATGGTATATAAACTATAATGACAGTCAAGAAGAGGTTATCTATAGCTGTGTGGAGTCATCACTGGAGACTTACGTACAGACAGCAGCGGCAAAATTCTCTGTTTGCAACTTCATAAAGCATAAGCAATTAAAATTGATTTTGCTACCCCTTCCACTTGGGTTGGCAACTGAATTCACAAAATGCATATATTTGCTTCTGCTTCAGAGCATCCGGATGCACAGGATAACATTTTTATTTCCTGTTTACCTTTCATTTCTATGATTCAGTGAAATTACCTAGGTCTGTTTTGCTCTCTTGATGGGTGGCTTCCCACAACAATAAAACCCAGAATCACTGCAATTTCTGTTGCCCCTCCTGCAAGCAAGGTTTACGAAGAGCGTGACTGACCAGGTTCCCTGAAGACACCAGAGCACCTTTTGGACGTCGTATCACCTAAAGCACCCCAAGGCTACCCTAATTTCTGAACAGGACAAGAAAAATCAGGGCACCATAACCCGTTTTGGCTGTTCTTTTCCCGCCCTGCTGATCCAAGCAGTTTTCCCCATGGGCAGACATGGATCTACCGGAGGAAGAAGGGAACTGCATTCTCCCACCAAACTCTCTATACAGGTCTCCAGGCACGGGGTGCAGTTGCTGCTGCACCCTTCCCTGCACCCAGAGTGGGGGCTGGCTCCGCCCCCCTCGTCCCCTGGTGCCAGGATTCATCCACCAGCTCTAAAAGCAGGATCGCGGCCACTGCCCACCACTCATGCCGCGGTTCCTGCGGACGGCTCCCGTCTGGAGGAGACGACACTGACAAGATGGCAAACGCACACCTTCCTGGGAATGCTGGGTCTAACTACAGAAGTGCACAGCGATTAAACCCAAGCCTGACGGCTATTTCATTCATTTGGGAGAAAAAAAAAAAAAAACACACAAAAAACCCCCAAAAAAACAAAAACACACCCACCCCACAAAAAAAAAAAAACCCAAAAGGTAAAAGAAGGACTCCTGAGAAACACAAGAAACTGCTGCATATAACAGACTTCAGCAAAGTGTCCGCTCACTGAAAAGCTTTAATCCGCACAAATACTGCGATTGCAGGAAGGCAAGGGGGGGCAGAAATAACACACAAATAACTCAATAAGTAAGTATGTTGGGAAACAACAGGGAATTACAGGGGGGAGGCAGATGTGAGGAGGAGGAGAAGGAAATGAAGGAACCAGTAATGGAGACTACAGCAGCAGCCCACAGATGCTGGTCATGACAGAATTGCATAGAAACACCCCCAACTTCACCCTTTTTTCATTTCAGTTAAAAAAAGAATAAATCCAGGCAAAAGAAAACACAGCAAAACTGCTTGTAGTGCTGTGATTATAACTGATTGATAAATATTTCATTCAGCAGCTAATAAGGCAAGAAAGAGCCCTCAATGGCACACCCTGATTTTCTGCAGACAAGTGACTTTTATTACTTGGGTTACATTTACGTGAGATTTTGACCTTTCTGACTCGCTCTGGAGCCAAACGTTCATGTGGGGCCCCCTGTGCATCACTCACTATTTAAAAGTTGTATTTAATGCTACAGAGACCGAGTGTGCTTCAGGCATCAGATCATTAAAAGTTCATATTCTCTTATATTGAGCAGAAAATAGAATCAATTCAAAATAAAAAAAAAAAAAAAAAAAAAGAGTTGCACAAATTGCTGACACATGGCAGGTGTGCTACATTATCACACTACCTTCAGGCCAAAATACTGTAACACCTGTGAACAATATTTTCTGTTTCATACACTACCTAAATAGACCGTGCTCCAGTGCTCCGAAGCTGGTGAGCTGCCTAACCTCCCAGAAACAAGGGAATCAGATAGGCAAGGTACAGATCAGAGCATCAAGCCCATCTCCTCCAAGGGCTTCCTGCTCCCTCCCACCAGACATTTATCCTTCCAGCTCAGGTGATATAAAAGCCTACAAAGTAAAACAAAAAATGATGAACTGTAATTTAGAATATCAACATGCCTTTTCTGATTTCCTGGACATCTTACTAACTAGAATTTGACAAAGAAACCAGTTGGTTTTTGCTTGATTTTACTGAGTGGTGCTTGAAAAAGTCACAAAGGACTGCTCACTGATGAATTAACACCCACACCCCCCCAGCCTATTACTTGCAAAAGCAATGTAGTATTACAATTTTTTTTGCTTTTGCAGTGAATGGATACTTCCCCCCATTTTTATGGGTTGGGGGGGAGGGATTCTTTTTTTACATTTTTGCAGCCTTTTCACCAATCCAGTGTGGTTCACGGATGGAAAAAAGGAAGCATTTGGGGCAGAGAAGACAGATGTTTTGCAGTCAGCTGGCTAATGCCTCTTCCAGCCAGCCACTGCCGTTTCCATCCTCCGCTGCTGCTCCATCCCAGCAAGACACACGTTAGCACTGTGGCCAAGAGCCCTGCTCCCAGCCCCGGCACAGGCCCGCATGGACTGCTGCCCTGAAGCGTGCTCAGCTTCAGCAGGCCACAATGGTTTCCATAAACCTGCCCAGAAGTGAGCCTTTTAAATTTTTCTGAACAGGGTCATCAATCATTTCCTCTTGGAGGCAGTCATCCGACATGGGTCATGCAAGACAGGGCGCTTGAGCGATGGCTTCCCCCATGGCATCCCAGACCAGCGCCCGCTCTCCATCACTGGGGAGCTGCAGGTTGGATTAAAATAATCGGGAAAACTTCAAACTCAGGCAGACACGAAAGGAAAGAAGAAGTCACAGGCAGCGAAAAAACAGAGGAAACACCCCTGAATCCATACGGGTGTCCTAGTTAAATGAAGGCAGCTCTGTGCAAGGAGAGCGATCGTGCTGAGGCCTGGGGCTGAAAGCACTGCTGCTTCCTCTCCTCCCCCCTCCCCCCCCCAAATCATACCAATTTTACATCCCATTTTTCAACTTTTGAAGGCATTAAATGGGCCTGATGCAGTAAGGCTACATGAGGCATCACAGCATGTTTAGTCATAATAGCTTTTGTTTTTCTGAAATGGATTATTCACGTCGTATTTAGATTTTAATCTCCTGGGCATTCACGTCAGTTTTGAACATGAAACACACCCTGCAATATCAAATAATAGACTTTCCAGTTTGGAGCACCGCATCAGGAAACCACTGGCTCCCCAAACAAATTAAAATCTTGCGAGTCTAAACAACCAAACCTGTGGCATCAGACAGCCATCTTTTTAAACTTCTGGGATCCCCGTGCTCCCCAGCGCTTTAATTACCTGCTAGAGATTACAAAAATACCGTTCATTTGGCACCAGCAGCTAGCCTGCGACACCCCTGCTCCAGGTTATACTGTCATCCCAAAACCATCCTCCCAGCCCTACGCAGACGACAGCGTGCCAGACCATCAACCGGGAGAAACTGCCAGCTCCAAAAATGCGGTTCAACATGTCCCCCCCAAAGCTCAAGTGCACATACTAGCAGTCAGCCCTGATGCCTCAAAGCCACCAGCTGTTAAATAATGTGTTGGATGCAAACCAAGACCTACAGATGGTGTGGGAGCAGGGACTTCTAGGAACGAATTGGTCAGAGTGGAAACGCACAGATGACAAGAATATTTACGGCGGATCCAGGCATCTGCAGAGCAGAGCGATCTCACTTAAAAATCACCAAGTAAGCAGGATTCTCTCCCAGCTTCAGTTATGCTTTGGTTACATGTTTTAGGACCATTTTAGTTACGTGTTTTCAAAGCACAGGGAGCCTGTGCACATGTTGTCCCAATGCACAACAGTCAAGTCCTGAGGGTCCTTTGCATGATGAGCTCTACAAGGAATTAAGAGCAAGCTTTCCGTATCTTCACGTAACATCCCAATAAAGCCAAAACCTTTCACCATCTGTGCAGCTACACTAAACTCTGAGGATTTGAAGACCAGCATACAATACAGCCTGACAAAGAAAATAGCTATCTTTAAAGAGGGTCTAACCCTTATTACCTATTTAAATCCTGAAATGCTATACATACAGCTATATAGTAATTACATTACATACTGCTGACCCAGTATTATACTGGATTATGCTGTCTCTGAAGATGGATGTCACCGGATCTGGCAACTCCTCTTCAATGTATATGACTACCTTGGACTTAAGACACACAGAAGTGACGGCAGCTCAGAGAGGACAGAAGGGGCTGAGGCAATGGGGACTGCCATTGGCTTGAAGTGCCCCCGCAAGACAGTGGTCAGAAAAAAATGGGGGAGGAAGGGAAGAGGGGAAGAATAACCAAGTAGAAAGCGGCAGTGATGCAGCTTAATCACAAAAATGAGAGTTAGATGGAATGGACAAACTGTTGCAGCAGAAAGAGGAAAAAAAGGTTTTTGCAGCTTTTAAATCACTGGGGATTCAAAAAAGAAAGTGAGTCACGTAAACCATTCTAAGTTACTCAACAGGAATTGAGCATTTTAAAAAAAATCAAAATCTATTCTGTACCAAGTTGATAATTTGAAAGCAGAAGTGAAGGTAATTAAGCTAGATGCTGCTATTTCCTAACTCAGGAATGAATGACTTTACAACCTGAATTATCTCCTTCCCTAAGTACTTTTCCTTATACATAGCTCTGCTAAATGTTTGACGGTGTGTTTTTAAGGCTACAAACCACTAATTTGGTAGCTACTAAATAATCCAAATGACCCACCTTAATTTAAGGGAGAGTCCTACAATTCAGAGATAAAGTGAAAGACTTCAATACCAGACCCTGTTCAGTGTGCTGAGTTTCAAACTTGTCTCATGTGCTAACCAGGAAAGTGCCCAAATCAGTGAAACAGGTGCATAAATGGTGGCTTTTTCCATCCTTCCTCCTGACGTTGTGCAGGACCCAATGCAAGACTCTCTGGGCATGTGACAAAGGACCTCTGTGCGTTGTATCTACTGATTATTTTATGCCAATCCATTTCTTTCAGTACCCTTCAGACCACAGCCTGTAAAATTCAACTTATTTATATTCTACATTACGTGGTAGTGTGGGGGAAAAAAAAAAGGTAACTGTCTTGCTCCTTAACGGAAAGATTTGCTCAAGAAGGCATTTATAATTTCAATTTATTGTTTAACTTATCAAACAATTTTGATATCTTAGTGCACAATTCAACCTTCTCAGGAGCTAATATGCAGAAAATACAGATAATTACTCCCTACTTCATCATAAATTGTGGTTCAACAACCAAAAATTTCTTCTGGTAGCTATGGCTGATGCTAGATAAATGACAGAGTTGCATTTCACCTCTCTTTCCCCTCTTCTGTTCACTCTGCAGTCTGTTTTCTGTGGGGACAGAAATCTCCATGCCAATATTCACATGGCCATTACATCTGAACTAAAAAATGAATGAAGTAATCCACCCCCTCCCTGGATGTCATGAATGCCCTGGGGAAGTGGTACCCTGCAGCTGGGGTCCAACCCACTCTGCTCTCTGTCACCTTTGCTATATGCACGTGTTTCACCACAGCTGGGGCCACAGAAACCTTACCCTTAAGAAATAATTTTTTTCAAGGTTTGCAAAGAAGCAAGAAACCAGCTAATCCTTCCCCCAGCTTCAGAACAGCATTAATTATCCTTACAGCAGCAGCCACCAAACTTTTTTGGAGAGATTCAGTCATGCAAGTATGCCAAAAGCACCACCAGCAAAACAATCACGTCAGATACATGCCGGATTTTAATTAGAGGGCTCATCATTTCAAAGTGTCTTGCATACTGACATTAGTGCTCCATGGTCCCCTTCCCAGCCCCCCTTGTCTAAACTCTACCTGGTATAATGTCACCTGGTACTAAAATCCCACAATGCTGAAGTTTCCATGTTCCCCACAGGCCACTTACTCCATTGATTCCCTAGCCTTACTGTTTAGGAAAAATTTCTCAAATGTCTGACCTAATTCTTCCTACTTGAAATGTAGGCACACTCCCCCTCACCCTCACGACAGTGGATGCGTAACATGGCTCTGCAGCTTGCAGATGGCTGCCGTTCGCCCCTCAGACCACTCTCTCCTCTGCCTCTTCTGGCAAGTCCTATTTTTAGTCCTCTCTCAGGCTCTTTTCTCTCTCCTCTGTTCTCTTTCCCATCAGTCCACCTCTTTCCCAAGCAATAGCATCCAAACCCTACTTTCAGCTGAAAATCAACTGCGCTTACTGGTGCTGAGCACATTGCAAGGATGGCTTTATGTCTGAAAACAATACTCCTCTTTATACCTCCTGGTAGTAAAGAGTTCAATATTTTCACCATATTATGACACTTATCAACTTAGTTTTAACCTTTGATCCGTTCATAGTCCCGCACTGTTTTCTCCAAACTCCTGCCTAAAGATCTCCCAAGTGGAAGAAAACTATCTTAACTACATTATATTCAATAAAAAGTAAGGAAAAAAAAAACCATCTACTAGGTAGACATTATTTGATTTTTTTCATTTTATACTTAAAAAGTTCCTTCTCTTATGCTGAGTATCACTCAAACAAGTGAAGTATTTATTAATGTACGAGATCCAGTTTCAGTGACAGAGCGCACATGATTTATATTAGAACAACTGTGGCTCCCTGTATCCGAAGTACATTCAAGCCATGATACTCTCTTATTTATTAAAATCTTAGGGAGTACCAACTGGAAACATTTCCAATTTCACTTATAGCTTCCATCCACTGCTGAAATACCCACACTCCAGAAATACTCACCTCAGTCCTTGGCAGGTGTTAGGGGCATTAGCAATTTGGCCGGGCCGACCCCTCAGCACGTTTTCTGTAGCGGTTTCACAGGAAGATGGGAACATCTTCCAAAAACCACAGGAACTCTCTGTTCTCGTCCGCTTTCAAGAGCCTCAGGGCCATTAAGGTGACCCGAGTGGCAGTGCTGGCAGTGTCGTAACTTATTAATAAATTGGGAGCAAGCTCACATCTGCTAGGAAAGGAAAGTCTAGTCTACCCCATTTTACGGTCTCTAGCCGAGTCAAGCACATTAATATATGTATTACTTCTGTCTACCTGTCACTTCTTGTAATATGCTTAGGTGAACCCATGGCTGCAAGCCAGAACCCAAACTGTTTCAACACAAGCAGTGCTTTTGGGGAAAAGCTATTTGCAACAGAAGTGTCAGGTCCCTTTCAGTATGCTGGCAAATGTTTGCCTCAACCCTTACTGAACCAAATGTTAAATGGTGAGGAAAGACTGCAATTTCAGGTTAATCTGGGCATCTTAATACACTCATGAAATGAACTACATGCTACGCCTCGCCAATGAAAAATGGAAAATCAAAAGACTGATTGAGGCTGATTCCTTTAACCTGTATTTTAAGAACAGTTTTTATATTGGTTTCTTAGAGCAAACAAAACCCCAACCTGCATTACACCACTGAGGAGAACATCTGCTCTTCCTATCCCTGGTACCGACAGTAAACGTGCCATAGGGACACGATGCCAAGGAACAGGCTGACAGGCCAATATAGGATACCATTTCATTCAAACCAGTCACTAGACAATGGCTGGCATTCAGAGGACTGAAGACTTGCAGAGAAGCTAGTTCAAGCTGGCTTAAGCAGATGCAAGTGTGGACTTGGATATTTAGGAGTTCTTAAGAAGAAAAGCAGCTTGCAATATTTCAGGGTGGGGTACTGAGACTTTTTTTTTTTGTCTAATCCATTAGTACTAAATAAGACCAGAAACATGGCAGGGTTCTTTGTGCCCAGAACTGCATCGAAGCCTCAGAATTACAGCTGTAATTAATGGGTTTTCCAAGCTGGGGGGAAAAAAGAATCAACTGGGGAAAAAAATTAAACCAAAACAACCCAGAAAAACCCAGCAGCCTGCAGACTGAGCAAGTTAAAGATTTCTTTTCTTGCTCACACATAGACACTCACACGCAAGCATACAGTAAAGGGCACAACTCCCGGAACACACGTACTCGGGGCTCTTCCCTGTTTCACCCCCTTTGTAATCTTTTATGGTCTCGTAAAAGCGTGTTGCCTTCAGGAAGATGAGGGTTCTTTTTATTTCTTATTATTTCATCTGCAGTTCAGCACGTTGCTTGACCTACGCTGACATAACCTTAAGTAAAACAGGTTCAAGTATGCAGTTTCACCATCCCTAAAGTAAGCCCTATTTTATTACGGTTTTTTCTTTTTTCTCTCCCTCCACTCACACTTCAGAGGAGAAGAAACGCCTGCTGTGAATTCTCGTCCAGCATTTTAAATACCACATGAAGCGCTTTCTTTCCATTGCCAGAGAGCTTCCCCAGGACCGTAAGCTCTCCAAGAAAGAGGTGTGAATACCTTTGTCCTTCCCCAGCGAGCGGGCAGCAGTTGGGCTAAAGAGGGAGACAGCAGCCCCTGCGTGCCACGGCACCCACCCAGCGCTGGGTGCTGCCCGAGCCCCCGCCGCTCACGCGAGCGAGGACAGAAAATACCATCGGTGTGATAACCAGCCACTTCACTGCCAACCAGCTCCAGTTGTAACCGAAATTGGCAAGTACCCAAAAGCTACCAATATTTGGTATGAAGGTCACACAGTTATTTTTCAAGCAGCTGGCTGTACTACCCTGTCTACTGCAGCCATACATTCATTATGGCCGGTCATATTGAATTAGGTGAGGAAAGGCTGAATTACTACCTTTTTGCAACAACCTTGGTGTTGTAACACCCAGAAGTCTCATACCGGACAGTTTTGTAGCTTATTAAACTAGACCCATTTTTGTGCTCTACGAGCTTTTAATTGTCAAGGAAGATCATGTACAGCTATAAATCTATGAAATGAATTATAAATAATGCCACATGTTCAAATTAGATTGATTTGATGGGGAAGACGATTCCCTTAGTTCATTCCTTTAATGCTCAGGCCAGCATACCACACTGCCACAGCAGTCTGTAAGGTACAGCACATCTATTACTGCAGCTGAATAAAAGGCAATCTTAAAACTCACTTCCAACAGGGATAAATCCAAACTTCTACTACCCTTTGACATAAGAATAGAAACTTTACCAAATCACTATTGCATGTCTGTTTTAAACACTTCAAAACAGAAATGCTAGATTTTTTTTGTTTTGGGGGTTGGGTTTTTGGTTGATTTTGGGTGTTTGGGTTTTTTTTTTTTGTTTTGGACTCCCCCCCCCCGTTTAAAGGTAAAAACCTTGGCCCAACAAGGGGGGGGGGGGGGGGGGGAGTATTTTCAGACCAGACCAAATGTACTTGAATGAAAAAACCTAAACTCAGTCCTGAGAAAAACGACAGGCAGGGAAGCCTGACTCAGCCTTAGCACTGTATTGGCTACAACTGCCCTAGCAATTTGCACCATTACCAATCTCGGCACCAGTGCCTGATCTATGCAACAGGACTTATAGATACCCTAAGCAGATGCAGAACTATTTCCCAACCTATACACTTTTAAAGGCAAAAGGATCTGGAAGTTTCCTTTAAACTACCAGTGCAGGTTTGCAGCATGAGCTGCAGTGTGCTTACAAACCCCACACTCGGTGGCATGGGTTTTCTAACTTCTTTTAATTTGCAGGTCTCGGCAGGCACAGGCAGCGTGCCGTTTGGGACCAGAGTAAAGCCACTGCAAAGCACATGGATGTCAGGTCCTCAGCCCCGAACGTTTCATTGTACGGACCTCCTTCTCTCAGGCCAACGCCCCTCGCCTAATGCGGATGCAGGCACATGCCTCTCTCGGGGTTTATATTTATCGCTGGCCCAGGTGCCGTTTTCCAACAGCGAACACAAGCTTGCTCACGCTGAGGGCTCTGAAACAAAGGCAGGAATTTTTCCCCCCTCTACACACACCTCTCCGTGTGCGCGAGCTGTTAAAATGATTTCACACAAACCAGGTTCACACGTCAAGGAACAAGTGACCTGGAGGTTTTGAATGTTCAAAGCCAGCATGTTTGGCCCTACGCTTTATTTATGTTCTATATGTACTTTGCCTCCCTGAAGCCTACAGCAAACAGCTGTCATTAACATTCACCCCTTCTGCTAACACTTTCCTTAATCCCTAACTGACTTTCCAGCCTATAATTAAACTTTCCAGCTGCCGCACTCGGAGATGGCACCAATATCCATCATTTGTTGCTAAGTAGTCCCTAAAAAGCTCTTTTTCCAATTTCCAGACCATGGGCTAGGACCAAAGCCTCTTACACTTACAGGTTTTAGGCTAAAAACCTTCCATTCACTTACAAATTGTCCTATCTTTTACTAGGGAAATTAAATGGCCAAGTAGTATTATCTTAATAATTAAACTAATGCATTTTTACAGTGCCAATAGGTGGAGTGCAAAGGCTTGAAAACTGATGGATAAAAGCTGCAAGTGCTTCCACATTTTTCATGGAAAATACACTAGAAAGAACTGTATAACCACCATCACTTACAAAGCCCAAAGTTTAAACAGTAGCTCTGCAGTGAAAGAATTAGGATTTGGAAAGACTTTCTGAATAAACGAAATTAAAAACCAAACATCTGACTTTAGATTGCAACAGTAAATTGGGGTTAGCACTTCAATCCTGAAAATCTGTTTTACGCATTCATGTAAATCATTACATGAAGGGTAGAGAGATGGTTGGCAACAGTTTTGTCTGATGCTGTTGTTACAATGTTCAAGAGGACTTGATATTGTATTAGAAAATTAGTGGCTTCACCATTGGAAAAGGAAGGGAGAAGATATCTGAAGCAAACACGGTATTTTTGGGTAACATGACAAAACACAACATTGGGGCACAGCTGAACAGAGCAGGTCGGGGCAGCGTAACACCCGGTGCGCACGCACCACGGGCTTCAGGAGGACCATGATCCACAAGCCCTGCAGATCCAGGACAAGAAAACCCCACCAGATAGCCACAAACTCGCGTTACTTTTGTGAGCCCCAAGTGTCTGGGACATCTGCTGAGCCTCTGAGTCCAGAAAGCTCGCCCACCCCAAAACCTGAAGGCTGGATAACCACGCACGGCATCTTCAGTCCCAGAGCTCTGCAACTCCGTGCACTGCAAAACAGGAGCCAACGTCTCCAAATATTGTCTGTTACAGAGTAGGGCAACATTTGCTCGACTGCCGAAGCGCTATCATTACAAACAGGGAGGGGGCTCCACTCATAACACGACTGGCGAGCGTCCACCGGCAATCCCGACAGCCCAGCAGCCCGCAGCCATCGCATCGCCTGCTGATGAAGACGCGGGGATGTTTGGGGTCAGCCACCCCCGTGTCTCCTCTTAATGTGTTTAGGAGTCGCGGCGTGCTTTGGCTTTGCCTTTTGCCTCGTGTGGCAGAGATAAATCGAGCGCTCAGATCCAGCTTTCGTGTTTCTGAAACCGCAGGCTGGTTTCATAGGGGATGAAGGCTGCAGCCTTGCTGGAAGTTATCTGCTATTTAAACAAAGTGGGGGCACCTTCAGGAAAGGAACGCATTCATTTTCACTTTTAGCCCACTGTTTGAGGCTAACGATTTAACATTAAGGTTTTAATGTTGCACAATATTTCAATAACTGCGCAGGATTTATCAGCTACTGTAAGACTATTTTGGTAGGCTACCAGAAGATTAATCATTCGGGTTTCGTCAAGTCTAAAAGCATCGCTGCTCAGCGAAGAGATCATACCAGACAGGTGCAAAAATTCAAAGCTTGGACAGCTACGGCTTGTTCCTAGCAGCAAGGCAAGAAAGGTCAACATTTTAAGTGGAAATTAATACGCTTTCAGTTCTATCTAAACTATAGGTGAAACTTTCCTCCCTCCTTACATTAAACATATCATTTTAAAGATGAATTTTGAAGAGTGCATGTGACACGCTTAAGCTTCAAATACATATACTTTGAGAGGTTAGGAGAACATGAAAACAGTGTTTCATTGAAAACTGTTTGTCATTTTTAATCACAGGATAACTCTACAAGAGGTGTGACTGATGCAATTTAAATTTTCACCTGACAAATTGAATTATCAATCTTCGTGGCGCCTACAACAAAGGATCAAGCGGAGAAGTCAGTCAGTTACCAGCCCCAGGAGCTACCACAGAACATCCTTGAGATGGGGAAGCAGCGTCTTGCAGCACCCCGGGGCGAAGCACTTCTCCCTGCAGGCTCTGCAGCCAGGAGTGCCCGGGACCTCTGTCCTTCCCCCCACTGCTACCTCCTAGCTTCGGTTTTCCGAAGCAGGGGAGGACCTTGGGCAGCCCCACCGATAAGAAACGCTGTGGTTTGCAAGGAAAGCGACAGAGAAACAAAGTTGAGGGCTTTACCTGTGCCTGGAAAGAGAGGTTCATTCTGTACTGGCAGCTCTGGCAGGGAGGACCAAGGAGCTTGAGGAGCTTTTCACTCACGCCTGAATGAGAGCCTTACCTATCACCAGTCACTACTTCATTTCCCTACGGAAGGCAATAAATACTCCAAGCTCCTGCTAAGTTTTCAAGGAGTTGCCTTTTTCTAACAGAGTACAGTTGTCATGATGCTTTGCCACTCCATATCTTCCCTATTCTGGAAGATACCATGCATTGTCATCTTAAGTGATGTTAAATATTACTCTCAGGTATTAATTTTGTATCTCTCTAATATTACTGATCAATAATTTCCTTATTATGTGTCTAACCGCAGTTCAGAAAGAAATAAAGTTCTAAAAATTTCCACAGAGTAACTTAAAATGGGGTTTCCATACACCACAATTTCAGAATACTAGGTTAGAGTAGAGTAGGTTATACAAGGTCTTAAAACGGAAGGCCAAATGCCACCAGAAAGCAGGATTCCTTGCTTGAGAATCTCAAGATGTTGGGCTTAAATGTGCCACTAGTCAAAGAGTGACTTCTGCTCAGCCGACTTCTCAAACTAGTATGTTTTTAAGTAGGAAATAATCCCGTTCATCATGTAAACACTTATTCAGACTAGTTAGTGCTTGTGCTATCCCTTCGGAATTTCTGGACAGTTTCTTTCAGGCTCAGCAGCCAACATTTAATTAAGAAATATTTAACCACTAGTATTTTTTAAACAACGGCATGTAAGCAGAAGTAATTGCTTATCACATCTACTTTACAAAAGCAAAATACAGCCAGTGGAAACCAGATACAAAATACTCGCCTTCAGCTGAACTACTTTTGTTTAGAAAATGAACAGACAATGCATTTCCTTGGCCGAGACCTTGATTTGTTTGCCAAGTCCCATCCTGCAGCGATTTTTCTTCTTACAACATCATCCCAGGCGCAGAGGACACTACCAAGGAAGAAGACTCGTAGTTCTGCGGGTTAGGAACAATGATAGCCCTGGCGTGCCTTCAAAGAAGGTAGCGAAGCATTTTTAGGAAACTATGTAATGTCGTATGTAGTAAATATATCTATTTTATCCCTTTATAACTGCTTGGAAGCTAGAGAACGACAGATATCTTCTTAGCGCAATCTGTATCTTTATAACATGATGGTTTGTTGCTGCATCATCTATTGCATGCCAGCTTTTTTTTACTAAAAAAAAAAAAAAAAAAAAAAAAAAAAGGTCTTACAAATCTATGGAGATATTAAACACTTCTATCGATTTCCACAAACAGGTTCGAAGAAGGAAGCATAACTACACTGACTGCGTTCTTCAAAGCAACATCACAGGATCAGAACGTCACAGGGGGCATCTTCTTTCATACCAGCTACCTTGCTTTTAGGTGGAAGAAACACCAACTAGAGATAGAACGAGATGCTTCAGATGATGGAAAATACAGGACACAGGCAAACAGCAAAATAAAGTGCAGTAAGTGAACTGCTGCTGGGGTGAGGTGAGGGGATTCAGAACAACAAGGGATGCGGAAAACACAATGATCATGTCTGCAGAGCAGATAGGTAAAAACAAAGTTGGAGCTGGAGAGGAAGAGAGTCCAAAACCAGGCAGAGAGTTTACTTTAATACAGACACTCCTGTTACAGAAGCTGCTGGTATCCTTCTGGCCAGCATAACGCAGAAACTACAACCGCCTTGACTCTGTGGGTAACCCCAAAACCACGCCATTTGCCCTATACTGGCAAGAGGCATTTTACGTCTGTTCCTATAGCACAGCAGTGGGAAGTTGGTAAAAATTTAAGAAGGACCTTTTTTTTTATTCTTCAGCTCTGCATCCTTAATTCAATCACTGTCCCCTCGGGCTGAGAAAAGGACTGGCTTTTACTGCTCTGCATTACCATGTTAGTAGAGAAGCTGCAAAGTACAATGTTCATGGTTTATACATGATGTGAGCGTAAGAAAAATAGTTTTAGGTTCACACAATGAAGAACAAGTCAAGAAATCTGTGTCACACCACTAGCAAATGAGGATAAAACTTTCAAACTTTTAACGTGAAATTCTGGATGGTTTTGTTTGGCTTTGCAAGAACTGCGGTCAGTGGGTACAGATGAAAAATAATAATCTTAACACCAACACTTTCAGGAGAAAGGCAGGCTTTTCAATATAGCAATTAGCTATTCAATATAGCGATATCAGTATTTCACCATCACAATAATTAATTGTGTGGCACATTTAGTTATGTGCAAATGCAAGTAGGCACACGATTTATGCAGACGGAAAGCCTCGTTGAATATATTTAAATATACTGATGAAGGAGGTGGGCGCTGTATTTTCTCCCTGCCTTGGACAACCAGTGGGGGCAGAAGCATTGTCTGCTGGCTCTTCTTCGCCAACCCTTTACAGCAGAAAGGGATTCCCAAGATTGGAATAAACTAAGACAAATCAGCTACTGTCTAGTTCTTGAGGGTGCCATTAAATAGGGCTGCATGAGAAGTGGTTGGGGGTGGCGGTTATCTTTTTTACTTTTACTTTTTCCAAGATATCTACTGTAGCACATTAACATATTATTTATTGTCATTATATGTACATGCATAATCTACATACAGCGTCAGTGGCATTGAGGGCAGGACTGAACGCATAATGTAAACCAGTGTCAACACCAGATCTAAACCAGAACAGAGCCCGTCCGCTACCTCCGTTTGCTGGAGTGGAGAATTACCCACACTTAGCTTGCAAGTGATCAAACGCCGACAGCATGCTGGCACAGTATTAAAGGACCCTCCTAATTGCAATGCCTCAAATTCCAGCTCTAAGCCTCCGAAGATAAAGCCTGCAGAACTCTTTAATAAATCATAGAAATCAGAGATGGAAATTAGGTCATCTTGCCCGCGCCTCCTACCCGCACCGTGAATTTGCTACCCATACGGTGCTGCTAAGCGCTCTGTCTCGGCAACTCCTAAATGATTCAAGTGCTGAGGTTTCTCCCAATTTCCCAGGCAGGCTGTTACACGGCCCAATGAACCTCGCTGTCCGTCCCACCTACCAGCCTCGTCCTCTCCACCCCAGTTTTGCCTCTGTCCCATTTTATTCTGTTCCTATTTATATCTCCCTCCGACTCCCCCAAAATCTGCTCTTGATGCTACCACAACCACCATCCGGCAAAAATTGTTGCTCAGGAAACGTTCTTCTGCCTCTCCTGAAGTCCCACTGTAGTGTGCTGCTATTTTTAGGAGGAAAAAGAGGTGGTAAGGGAATGAAAGGCTGCCAGCTCCAGCTGTACAAGAATAATGCTCCAGTACGTGGAAACTACATTAGTGTTCCCCTTTAAGCACATATAATTAACCAAAACTTTCAGTCTTCTGGAATGATCCAAAAGAGAGAGACAGAAGAAATGGAAAAGACAAATTCCAAGGTAAAAAACCCGCCATCTCACTTCACCTTTCAACCCTGCAGCTGGGCCCCTCCTTCCAAGGTTGTTCTCAAGATTTTACACTGGTGTTTGCCTAGAGAGCCACGTCATTAAACCAGCAACCTACTGCCACAATAAAGTGATCAATTAAGAAATCCCCTTACAACAAGAGGCAACTGTGCCTTGCGCCAGTCCCTCAAGTGGGAGTGAGACCTGTGTTTGACTCCTGCTTCGAGACAAGGCAACGTGCTGACCTCCAACAGGGCAGCTGCCCATCACCCTCCCCGGCCAACGCCAGTGCCAGATGCCCCATGCAAAGGGCTCTGTGCAACCAGTGCCTGGACTACCCAGACCATCTGGCTAAACTGAAAATACCCTGCTTTCCTGAGAGCACACTTTTATACCTCACCCACCACCTTTACCTTTATCAAACCTTGTATTTACTGATATGAAAGGTTAAGAACCGCTACTAGGAACAAACCAGAGGTACTAGGTTTCTCGCTGCAAATAATTCCCACAGGCAAGCGGCAACGTTTCTCTCTGTATAGATGTATATGTCAGTATACCAACTCCAGCGCAGCTGTGGGGCACCCGCAGCAATCACATTGTGCTGGGGAGCAGGGGGGCTGAGCACTGCCTGCCCCAACCCTTGCTCTGCAAGGGTTTATTATGCGGTAAATTAGTCGGAAGAAAACAGCGATGAATTCAGCGGACCTGGTGAAGTAATCATCTCCAGGGTCCTTAAAGAGATTACAGCTTCCCGACCTAAGCTACGATTTGGTAGGGTCAGATTTTGATACCTCTATCTAAACCGAATTGAGCCTTGCTTCACAGACAGGCTTACTGACTTCTGTGGGAGGACTGGCAGATAAAGATACTCTCCAACGCATGTCAGGGTGCAAGAACAGGTCTCTCAGTTAGCATAAACATATGTTTCCTAGGTCTGGAAGAGCTTTTTTTTCCTCTTCACAGCCTGTTTGCATTTGCTGGCTTATTAAACAAGATTTTATTTGCAGCCAGTATGTCCTAGGAAACCAGAAGGTGTTACACATAATTGCCCTCAGATTCATAAGGAGTAAACAAGGTAACCTCCACCACCAGGGACTCCTCCTGCTCCACTGCCACCAGCAATGTCATGCTCCCCGGCTGCCGGGAGCCGTGTCAAATCCCGCCACCGGGGAAAGGCTGCTGGAACACCCCGGCGTGTGGCTGCCTCCTGGGATTTACTCACCTCCTCTGCTCCTCCGGGTACGTGGAGAGCGCTGAGGCTGAGCCACTACAAGGAGCGAAGCTATGAGGATGAGGAGCGCGGAGGGACAATCCAAAATCGGGAGGAGGGGAAGAGGGGCAGGGGCTCGGCCACCTGCCTGGGTGATGGGAAGGATGGATGGTGCCAGAGGCTCCTGCCCCAGCAGGGACCCTGCCAGGGAGCCCAAGGGAAGGGGCACCCAGCCAGGGACAACAGCCGGGGGAAGGGGATGTGCAGTGGGAGTGACAGGCAAGAGCCTGGCTGGGGGAGCAGGACACAACTAAAGAGAACAGAAAAACCACAGGCGTAAGCGTGCGACTTGCTCTGGTCTGACACAGGCCGGAGACGGGTGTTTTCCCTTCCTCTCTCCCATGAACATCCCATCATCCATCAACAGGGCTCCAACCAAGAGCCTGCCAGGGTCAGCTGTTCCCACCTCAAATATATTCCCCCACTTGCTACCTGCAGCCCATCTGGGATCAAAACCCAGCCCCTGTTTTAGGAAAAAGGCTGCAGTAAAAGCCAAGCAATAGGCACATGCTATACCTTGGTAGTTCAGATTTTAACATAGCCCAAAACCAGAAACATCAACCATTCTCCATTCCATGCGGGAGCTGCCTTCTCCCACCTCTAACTCGTTAGAGCAGCACTATGACTTTTCCTTTCTGTCACATTTGTCAGTAAACACACGTTTCATACAAATACATGCATGTGAGCATGTATCCAAAATTGTATCCTGCTTTCTTCTCTTTACGCTCCCCTCACTTCCCAAAATATTTCTTTATATTCACATATGCTTTCCATTTATTCTAGCCCTTTACCCCACACACACGCTCTGAGTCCCCAGTTTCCACATTCTTCTTTAACCCTCTGAACTATAAAGACTTTTCTCAGTGGGATCAAACATCTGGCGGGTGATCCTCATGCAGATTTCAGTACTCCTTTTGTTTCTCAGCTTGTCAACAGATCAGTTTTGATAGGTAGTGAAGCCACTGAAAGGGATTCTCTCTCTGTGGCACACAAAGTATTTCCAAGATCTATAAAGGAAAGGGTAAAAATTGAAGGGTTCTACATAAAAAGGGTTCCCCCCCCCCTTTTTTACTTCTATGTACTTTTTAAACTTTTATTTATGTATTACTCTTTCATATACTGTGTCCCGTAAGGTGCAAATAGATTCATGATTTAGAAGATTATTATAATTTCCTTTTGGCTTTTATCCGCTTTATTCAAGAACAACCAACTCCGCTGATACAGTCAAAGACCAAGCAAAAAGTAAAGATTTCATTTTCCTCCAGAGACAAAAAGCTGACAATTACTCAAATTGCATTATATCAATTACTCAGGAAGGATGTAGGAGATACGGAGTTTGCTGTCTATACAGCACATTGTCTCAGCTTAACTCAGTTGTCCCAAATACTGACCCATTTCTGCTTTTCCACAGATATTTAGTCCTCGGCAATCCTCCCGAGTTTCCTCTGCACCGATGCTTATGGTGACAACGATTGAGACTGGCAGGGGCAGGCACAAAGGGCCCGTAGGATTTCTCCTACTGAAGCCAAGATAAGGGCTTACTCTCTTCTCCTCTACCTGGGCTGTTCATTTTAAGAAATGGAGATCTTTCCAAAGAAAACAAGCATTTCTCTTTGGATGTTTCTAGCCACCTAATGCGAGAGGAAGTGCTATGTGTCCATATACACATTTAGACTTGGACCATTCCCCAGCCATTAGAAATGGCTAATACTGGAGATTAAAAATTAAGAGAAACATGCTATAAAGCCAGCTAATCCATCATCTTTTCAGTAGTTCATCTCTTTTAAAGGCTTCCTTTACGGTACTGATTCAAACTGCCTAGCGATGCTTACTTAAGTCTAGTCCTGGATAACACTTTTATATACTCTGTAACTTTTGCACCATATAAAAACAATCCATCGTGATCCTTCAGAAAAACACGTTTTCAGCTTAATTTTCAGCTTAGTTGACAGCAATCATATTTTTCAGTTACATGCATGCATTTATTTTCACTTGATTAGAGAGAAATTATGTCTGAACAAAACACTTTGAAAATTCAAAAACTCTGTAGTCATAACATATTTCCAGTTAAACATGTGATAAATAAGATCCTAAAACACAATATCCCAGGGCCATGCTATACATACTGAAAAAGCACAATCCTGCAGACTCACAACAGCCCTCCCTGCATGGACCGACCCGTTGTTTTCAAAGCCCAACATACATTGAACGTGCACTGAACATACACAGATTCTCACCCAAGGATGTATTTCGATGTGATAAAGTCACACAGTTGTTAATACTTTCATGTTGAAAACACTGTAGCTCGAGAGATAAAGCTGATGCTTCATTTCATGAGAAACAAGTATTCTTTTATAACCACTTATAAATGGTTTGATGTTTTCCCTGAGACAACAAGCAGTCATTTACTGGTACATGAGATTTCCATGAAACAAGTCTGAATGTCACCCACCATGAATAACACATTTAACACATTTCAAGAACTTTCTGTTAACTCAAGATCATGGCTGAAATACAAAGAAGTGACATTCTACGTATTTTAAAAAAATAACCATTCATAGCCCCCAAGGAATTCACAACCATTGCACCAAACAACAAATCTAACAAATAAAGGTGTGAGCACGCTGCTGTGGGTCAAACCTACCACCAGTGCCCACATTTTCTATAAACTCCCCCCCCCCAAACCTTCAAAGAAAAACCTGTGAACAGTAATTCTTTTTCATCAAAGACTAAATATTCAGCAGGTTGCCACCACAGACAAAAGAAGACCTCACCCTGTTCGATTCAAAAATTACGTAAGTTGTAGCTTCACCTTCACTTGCTCCTTCTTGGAAGAGAGAATAAAACCCCAACTAAAATTAGACCTCTTCAGTTTTGCTGCAGTTCCCCAGCAGACAGCCCCAGCCCTACCCTGCGAGGAGCTGCCAAGGCAGAGGTGCAGGGGGGGGGGGGGGGGGCTGGGGATGGTGCCACACCCTGTGCCCCCCTCCCTCCCCCCTTCCTCCTCCTCCCAAAGGCTAAACCTGCCCACCGCAGAAGCAGGCTCCCATCGGATGAGCTCCTGACACGCATCTGACCAGCTCCTCCGTCATACGGGGCAGCCTTCGGGGAGAAAAGGCCATCAGCGGCATCATTAACGGAGGGATGCGATTGCGTGCAATTAGTTCGGGGAGAGGCCCAGGCTGTACCGCTCTGATTCAATAAAACCAATGTATTTTTAATGCTTCCCAGCGTGTTTCACGTTCTCTGCTGCAGCGAGCAGGTCCGCAGCATGCCGACAGCTCACGGAGCCTTCCTGCTCAAGCGGTGCCCTAAGCAAAAAACTTCCAGTGGCTCTTACTCTAATGCGGTGCTCTTGGGCTCTCTGCTCCCCTTATTGCCATGCAGCTCTCATCCTCACGTTAGAGCTCAAACTTTCCAGCCCAAGGAGACGAGCACAGCAGTATTCCCCTGTACTATATTATGCATGTACACACACAGGTGCGGCAAGACCTGTGAATTTAACCACATCGGTGAAGCAGCAGGGTGATTTTGACCTTTTAATACTCTACAAAAGGACTGTTCTCCATCGATTTAGAGGAAAAGCATACGCTTGATTGCATCTGACTAAGATTCACTGGTCAAAAAGTTACATATTTCGCTTATTTTCTCATTTTCTATGAGATTTAGTTATACTCGTTTTCTTTATACAAATCTTTCAGCTTTCTATGGACACAGGCAAACGCTGACAATATTAAAAGTAAAATGAAAAAAGACGTAATTCAGATTGCCACACCGTAAAAGGACAGATGCACATGGGACACACCTAACCCAGAGCTTTTCTTTGGCAAGCAGGCCTCTGGCTTGCAATCACTTCGACAGAAAAGACTTCGAATGTCGCAGGTACTTTCCCTTCGACTGACAAGCGACATGCATGTTGAGTTGAGGAAACACTTTCCATCCCTGCCTCAAACACAAGCGCATGCTGGCAGACGGCATTCGGAGCGATAACCACCTTTACTGAACGCCTTCCTCCTCGAGCACAGCCACGAGAGAAATAAAAAAATAATAATAACCAAGAAACCGCAAGGCCAGGTTGGCTATACTTCGCTACTTGCCATGGTCATAGGAGAGCGAGTTTTCAAGCTTCTCGGTATATGTGATAAAGTTTCAACTCTGAATGAAAACTGAGAAAACCTAAAAACCCAAAAAACTACTTTCCCCCCTTTCCCCCCTCAGCCCCTCTCTGGTCATTCAAGAGCGAGGGGCCGCAGCCGGGCCGCAGGAGGAGGGGACCCACGCAGCCTTCCTGCCGGCCGCCCACTCCGGCTCTCCCTTTCCCCTTCCCCACAGACCTGGCCGAGCACCGCAACTTCCACGCCGCG
>NW_008825614.1:19770068-19771187 GCF_000699105.1 Pygoscelis adeliae
CGGTGCTAGCGGGGGGGGCGCCGAGGGCCGCTCCCCGGGCACACAGCAGGGAGGGGCCCCCCCGCCCGGCACCGGGATCCCCACCTGCGCCCAGAGGGATCCGGCCGGTTTTTGGCTCGGCTGAATGAATTCTTCTGTTCAGACAGATGAGTTTCGCTGCTGCAGTTGCAACCAAACCCTAGCGATGGAGAGACTCCCTGTGAACTTAAAAGCAGCAAGCTGGGTGCTGGCAAGGTCTGGCTTTTATTTACCCGTGGGTTTTTTGCTGGATGTGGGAGGTACCAGCCTTTTTCATTTTAATTTCCAGTGACAAACCACATGCTCTTAAAATCTGGACCCTATTTCATTCAACAGCATCACCAAAACAGAAATAAAAAGAGGTCCTGCCACACATCGGCTCCCGATCCAAAAAGGGTAACGTAAAACTGAAAATTACTTTGGGGTTTTCACTACAATACAGACCACAACTTGCCACGTGTCAGAAAGCATCAAAAATTCCTAGCGCATACAGAAGCCGTTTGGGAGAGGATAATCCCACTTTCACCATTTCATTTTGGTAAATACGTAGCTCCTCTTAGAGCACGTAACTGAGCTCCCCGCTAACTACACACGATAGGAGCAGCTATCAGATCTGAGACTCTGCCGCACCACGGCGCTCAGAGGCACTGCTCGTTCGCTTCCCTGGGGGACCAGAAGTGGCTGAACTTGCTCTTTTCCAGGGGAGGAATTGGCCATGGGAGGGGTAGCGATGCCTGGCTATGGGAGAGCCACAGACCAACACGTTCTCAGGCTGCACCTTCAATCCTGTTGCAATACAGGGGATAGATTAGGCTTATTCTCTCTTTAGATAGTGTATTTTGAAAGCTCCCCAAACTGATAAGATCCAAATTATATTCAGGCCTCTGATACGAATTTCCAGGGGAGGAATTGGCCATGGGAGGGGTAGCGATGCCTGGCTATGGGAGAGCCACAGACCAACACGTTCTCAGGCTGCACCTTCAATCCTGTTGCAATACAGGGGATAGATTAGGCTTATTCTCTCTTTAGATAGTGTATTTTGAAAGCTCCCCAAACTGATAAGATCCAAATTATATTCAGGCCTCTGATACGAATTGGGGG
>NW_008825614.1:19771374-19787000 GCF_000699105.1 Pygoscelis adeliae
GTAGAATTGTAGCAAGAACCCCCCCCCCCCTTCACCTGCTATGCAGGAGTGCCATTTAGCAGATCTGGCACACTGTAACATGCATAAGGAGAGAGACTTCAAAAGGAAAATGCGTGCCATCAACTAAGAGAGGGCATACCTCTAGTCATGCAGCTGAAATAAAAAGACTTGTATATTATTCTCCACCAGGAGCTCTGGAAGTCATCATGAATCACAAGGGAACGGACTTGACATCTGAGACACACTAGAGTTAACAAGGTTTGATTTGAAAAAAGAAAAAAAAAAAGCACGAAAAGGACTGAGCAGGTTTGAATCAAATCGAGTCTCAAAAGCGAGCTAGGAGACTTAAGAAATATTATTTGAAAAACAATGTGAGATTTCCCAGCTCAACCTTTTGCAGCTCTTGTACTGCCCATTACAGAGGAAGGTGTTGACGCTGCCTTTAAGCAGAGACACATTGCTGGAGCATTAGCGCTTCACAGCAACACACGTTGTCCTTGAGCAGTACTGCAGGCGGGTTTGCCCCACACTTACAATACACTCTGTGATCCCTTTTGTGGATATACTGCATATGTAATAGCATCTTTCATCCGAGGATCTAGAAGGCTGTCAGCTCATTGATTTAACCTCAGAACACCAAGTGGTATTAACAGGCTGTTCCTACAAGCAAGAAATCTTTGCAACAGATATGAGGTAGCTGGTACCTCTGGGCTACCAATATGGGCCTAAGTTTCAGAGTTCTCAACACTCACAGTATTTTTGATTTTTTTTTTTTTCATTTTCAAACGTTACTTTCTAATTCCAAAGTGGGTTAGTTGGTCAGATGGGAGCTCCATGGAAGTTCAGGTTTCCACGAATCAGCGGTTTTTAATTATTGTTTTAAAAAACCCTGTTCTTCCAGTAATTTATAGCAAGCCCGAACCCATACTCTTCTCACACAGGTGGGAAGCGTGAATGATCCCCCTGCACTTCACTGGAGTTATCCCAGTGTCCATTTACATGAAAGGAAGCTCGGATGACAAGTTCAGGCAGCACTAGAAGAGGCTCTGATCCCCCACCTTGCTATGGGACAATAGTTTTATTTTTGCTGTTTTCTCGCCTTTCTGGAGGTGGTGCTTCAGACCTGGATGTCAAGAACAAGTGAGTTTAATGGTCCCATTTGAGTTTCTGTTTGTCTCAGCTCCCATCGCATCAGGCCTGCTGCAGCCCAAGGCAGTCCTTTCTCGCCCCCGCGGAACGCCCCGCTGGCAGCCAGACGCACAGCCCCTGCTGCCTGCCACGGAAAAGTTCTTAACTCCTACACCCTGCTCATTTAAAAACAGCACCAGCTTGGGCGGGATGGCACACAGGCGCGGTTGCCCTGAACACACACCCTTTGAACCCTTCACATCCTGCTGCTCTAGACACAAGCTTCCTGCGTGCCGCTACCCACCTGCCATCTCCTCCCCATTTCCGTGACTGCAGAAAACCTCTCCCAGCCTGCTCCTGACAGGTCATCCCCTTTCCTCTTCCCACATCCAGCACGCCCCATTCTCCATCCCCACTCAGCCCCTTCTCCCCCTCCCTCCATTACCACCATACCTCTCGGTCAGGGGCCACCCGACCCTCTACTCCTCCTTTGCCCTTACAAGAGGTATCTCTTCATCTTCCTCCTCTCCAAAGCAGCTTCCTTCCCCTTGTGCCATATACCTTCCTTGCATTTTTTTCCCAGACCAGGATCCTCCATTTCCTACCCATGCAAGGAGCTAGGTGCACATCCAAACTGCTTCTGTGCTGGTCTGGAAGCCAGGCTGCTCCCAGCACCCCATCTTTCGGGGAGGGACACATGCTGACACCCAACTGTATGAGTAATGGTCAGAGTCACCCAGGAGATCGACACTAGGCTGGGTATGGAAACGGGTAAACTATGCAGCAAGCTCTGCCCTCCGTTCCTTTTTACATCCATCCATCACTTTCGGTTTTCCAGTTTCTCCCCTTCAGTGAATACATGCAACTTTCTTGGGAAAGCCCTGCAACGGGAGGGAGGAAGGAAAGGAGTTGTCCCTGGCATGAAAAGCCAGGGAAGAATAAAGGCAAAGACAGGCTCTGACGTGAAGCAGGTAAATTAGAGGTGGGGAAGGAAAAGGTGCCAGCACGTGCACCCCCTTTCCCTATGGGGTACCAGTCAGAGGAGGGCAGCCGTAAGGAAAATGGACCCGCGCACAATATTTGGCCACGACAAGGGCCTTTTTTATAGGAGAGGGGCATGGGGAGACATGTGGTCTCTGCCAGGAAAGGATGAATAGGCAACCCTGGAAGAGCAGGGACAAGGATTATTGCCCAGCCCTGGGAACTGCTGCCTAAAACATTCTTGTGATTCCCTAATTGATTGGACATGGCATTCAAAATAGCACATTACAGAAAAGCAAGACACAAAAATGCTATCAAACTCAGCAAAAGGCCGTCTTAAGCCCAGCCAATGATGAATTAGCTGGGTACAGCACTTCAAAAAATGGCAAGTACTGTAAAAGTAGTAGCATTATTACAGCATTATTAAGAAGATATTTCTTAGCAGACAGGAGCTTGGCACTATCTGTCTAGACGGGTAGATGGGTTTGGAGTCGAACTGATATTTTTTTTTTTTTATTACCGTATCCACTTCCATTTATTAAAAGCAAACTGTTCTGCCCATGACTCATGCAGCTTAGCTTTCTGCATAGCAATGAAACAAAATTCTCCTAATTAAGAGCGATCACTGTGAGACAGCAGATGAAGGTAAGATTTAGAAATCAGACCAAATCTTCTATTTCTGTCTTCCCTCACTGCAAACATAATGCCCACAGACCTCTAACTGGCCAATATTACCATTGCCTTAAAATATATTAGTAGTAAACCTTCAGGTGAGATATCCCTTAGTGCAACTCAGCGACACAGCAGGTCAGATTTATTCTTGACACTGGTTTATTGACCTCAGTGCAGGGATTTATTTGGTCTGTCGTTTGAAGTAAGTCTCACGCTGCCAGTCAGTGCCAAATCCACCCCACTTTAAGACTACTGAAGGAACAATCAGTAAATTTGGTCCCAGTGCTTCTGCAACTGAAATCCTGCCTATAGATTTACTGCAACTAATTCAGCACTGCCCTTTGCCACTTTCATATCTGTAGCTACTTTCTGACTGAGAGCATTAACTGGATTATCAAGCGATTACCTCCTGCTGCAGTTCTCCAGCCCCCATTATGAACCAAACGTAACCAAATTTTATGGATCTAATATGCTTTGGGATGTACCTGAGGCTGTTCCCAAAACAGATAAGAATTAGTTTTCAGATAGAGTAATAAACTGAAGCTTTTTATATCAGCTAACATTTTCATTTTTATTTTGTCTATGCATAATCGTTAATATGGTTTAACTGTACTCTGATTTAATATACACTGACTATAGGAAACAGAAAATACAGAAGATATGCAATACGCAGTTAACGCAAATTTATTTTAAGTAGGGTTCCTAAGCAGCCTAACAATGAGGGGGGCAAGGACAACTCTCATTTGCTAATGGCAACTCTAGGACTGAGAGCTTCCTAGATGGTGACCACCTCTACCAAGGTCAACATTCCCCTTTACTGGGGTGCTCTCTGTTGAGTCCATCTATTTCAGTCCATGAAACTGGCTTTTTGTCTGCATTCCCGCAGTGCATGCTGTTTTCCTCTGCTTGTGGGGTGTTAAAGCAGATACCTTCCTTCTCCATGCCATTAAACCCAGTCTTGTATTTTAGTTACAAAACTACCTTTACCCCTTCTGCATCTTCTTTTCATGAAGCATCTAGTTCAGATGGGGATTTAAGCAGGAGTTTACCTTGAGCATAAAGTCTCACTGACTCAAAGGAGAATCAATGCACATATTTATTAAATACTATCAGAATTAGAAATACCATCCTGAATCATAACTGCCTTCTACAAATCTCTTTTTAAGATACCTCTTCCTCATGACACCTATAATAAAATGACTCTCAGCGGCCAGCTTAACAGGCACAGCCCCCAACTGCTTTTATAGCATTTGTCTTCATAGGCCTCAAGATTTACCAGGTAGGGAAGGTACTTTAATGAGTGTTTGCATAGCACCCTACACAGTTCACCTCTCATCTTAATGAAGGTTAACAGCAATTAAGGGAAGCACTAGTAGGTTCTTATTTAAAGTACAATGAATAACTGTGCTTATGCTTATCATAATACTAAAATGTTATTAAGAAAAGGTAAGAAGTCCTGCTCAAGAATGAACACATTTGTCCTGTATCTGTATTGTCTTACAGTTATGCATGCTAAGATGTCACAGGTTGCTTTCTTTAATGGTTAAAAGATTACTTTAGTTCCAAGGATTCCTTAGAATTACAACATTACTGACCCAGCATGTCTAAAGAAGAATTTTAGGTTCCTTGGCTATCTTTCCTGTCAAACTATCCCTCTCCATTTTTATTCTCTCAGAGTGCCAGAAGAGTAGAAAACCCAGATCCGATGTTTGACAATAAGTAAACTTTACTCACAGAAAGGGAAAGGGCTGGTGTTTTTCATCTACCAAATATACTTATTGAAGAAAACAACAAGAAAGCAAAACCCCAAAATATACAATGCAATTTCTCAGTCTCTAGTTAGAAAAGTGCACATTTGTTCCCAGTATGCTGCTTCCTCTTGCTCTTTCTTCTTTCCTTGCACAATATTTTAACAGCAGAAGTGGCTGGTCTACACAAACCAAAGACACGGGTCTGTGTCCAGGCTGTCCCTGGCTCCTCCAAGCCCACCCAGCCAGACGTAGCCCTTGCTCCTTGCAGCCTGTCCCCATCCCACAGTCTGCCATGCTTTCCCAGCCAGTTAAAGGTCTGTGTTATCAACAGGAGAAAAGTCTCCATCTTTCCCCCCCATTTCCTGGCTGCTCCTTCCCACCTCCGTCCTGCCCCCTTCACCAAGCCACTACAAGCGTTTATTAAGGCCATGGGAAGAAGTAGGCAAACCCATCCAAGTTAAAACTAAAAAGGGAGGAGAGACAATAAATCTGATCAATTTCTCACCAAGATTTCCCATGGGATCTCATCAATATGAGACTGAAAAGGGAGGGGGGGGCCACCTGAGAAGTGGGGATGAAGGCAGAGTCACACCACAGCCACTTTTGGCAGCCACACCAGCCTGTGCTGGCGTCAGACTGTGGTGTTGGCCACCAGCCCTTATTTATGTCAGCGACTGCTCAAAATGATATCCCCAACCTTCAGCCCCTGCCTGACCGGCCTCCCAGGGACCAGTCCACCTCCGGCTAACAGACCGCCTCTGCGCGCAGCCAGGAGCTCCTCCACCTTATGTTTATAGCTGCTCAGATGCTTTCAAAATACATTACCTTTTAAAAACATGCTCTAACTCAGTTTACAGTTTAAGTCTCACATTCAGCTGATGAGACAGTGCCAGTAAAACTGAGTTGAAGGTAGTGAGAAGAGGAGAAACCCATCCTTTCCCTCTGCTTCGACAGCTTACTCCCCCCTGCAACTCACTCTCACTGTCAGGAAAAATCAGTGGGTACCGATCCAGGCTCTTCGTGTCCTTCCCTTGGCAAATATACTGGCACACCTTAAAGGTAGGGTGCCCTGTATATTGTACCCTGGGAAAGAAAAGTAGCAGAGAGCCGCACTCCACTGCTTTCTTTCTGACTGAAATGCAGCTAATTGCTAACCGGACACAGACCCGCAAAACAACCCCAGGGATCTGGGTTTGTATCTCTGAAGAGTAACCCTCTTAAGTCCACAAAAACATTACTGTTACATTAAAAGAGAAGAAAAACCCCATCATCCTCAACTCACAGCTTTAACACACTAAACAGATTTCACTCTTGCAAACGACAATGATATATATTTGTGTCCTAGGCACTGAAAAATATCCAAGAAAGGCATCTCAGCCTCTCACTCTTTTGAAAAGCTTTTTACACTCCACCAATAACAAGTATCACGAACAGCGTCTCACAGTGCAAATGTTTAATTTACCACACATCCCCTGACCCGATAATTTTAGGACCCGGTTTGCTTGGTCGCCACCGGGCTGCTCCCAGTCAGCCTGTGTGCAAACATCTGTCCGGCTGCTCCCGGAGAGACGCACGCACAGCCCAAAGTTGCCAAGCAACATCCTCGATGCCTTAAGCATCGGGCCAACTCGCCTGCTTTAAAAAAGTTATTCGGAAACAAGGCCGATAGGAAAGCACAAGCTTACGTAAGGACCCTGCATTTAGAAGAGGTGCTCTGCCTCTTTCCCAGAAAATTTCTGGGTGCACAATTTGTTCTTGGTAGTAAAATGAATGTAGCAATTCCTGTCATCGCCTCCAAAAAAAAGGAAACAATTTGCCTGCCGGAGTTCCTAAGGTTGAAATTGAAATCTAAACAAAGATTCCGGCTGAAAGACCAATTTTCTGGGTGACAACAGACAAAGTGTACTGCCTTCCCATCCCTTACCCAAATCAAGGAACAAGCAAACATTGATTCAGCATATCTGGGGGCCAACGCCGTGCCACTGGTGACAGTTAAAGGTAAGCACATCTCAGTGGTTACAAACGAAACATAGAAATCATGTATTTACAAAAAGCCTGTGAACGAGAGAGATCCAGGCTGCATCCTCCCCCACATTTGAACTCATTTTGCTCAAGCGTCAGTCAAATTATTTCCAAGGTCCTCTTTAATATACCAATCAGAGCAGCCAAACACCCACACTTTTCAAGGTTTTAATGCTAGCTCCTCTCACAAAACAAAGTAACAAACAGAAAAAGCGGGACTGGAATCTCTGTTGCAAGATAAAATCATGTTAATAGTGTCAGGGCTTACGAACAATGCTGGTCCTCAGTTTCCCAGCCTGCCTGCAGGACTCTGATGAGACCACGGTGACCGATCGCGTCAGTTTGCGCTTTCGTACCTTGACCCATAAAGCTGCTTAGGAAAAACTTGCAATTGCCGTTGCACCTATTAACATGTATCATAAACTACAGGTGTTCTTAACAAAAGTAACCAGAGCTCATGGTATTTGGAATTTCTCTGAGGCTTGAGGTGCCAGACAAGTGCTATAAGGTTGTAAAAAGGCTTCTTTCACTTTAAGACTTTGTTTGCTCCTGACAAGACACTTAACTGCAGAAATAATGAGAGCCACAGGCATTTTCTCAAAGGAAAAACATGGTGGCATTGATACTAAGCATTGCACTTACGCAATATGCAGCACACAGGTGTCTCCTTCGCAATTTTAATTCTATTATTCAGTTAGTTGGGAATAAAATGTACCAAAATTCTCCAATTCTGACTTCGGTACTGAATCAATTTCTGGAGGTTTGGGCCATTTTACTGCTTTTCGTACAGCAGCTAATCTATAGGCTAAGAGTTATTTTAAGCGTAAGAAAGAAATTGAAAAGAAATGTAAGCAAGCCAGATAAATTAACTCATAAAACAGCCTTCAGAGGGTTCAGATGACTTCAGTGAGTTGCTCTCCTATGTTCCTTCCACATTTTGGGGAGAAAAGTTGGAAAGAGGAAATTAAGTATAGGAAAGGTTGTGTTCCTAACGTTTTGTTACTGCTCCTTGTCCTCTACACTCCATCCTTACCACCACCAAGCCCAGCGCTCTGAATACCCCTTTAGGTATTTCCATCAGGCAAGAGAGAGCATATGCACTAGCTATATGCATGCTGACAGGCAGCACTGCACATGCTGATCATCTATCAAAACATATGCTTTGATTAGTCAAACAGGCTACCTGCCCGCGACGGCCATGCAGGACATTTAATGGCTGAGCTCACGCCAAAGCAAAACATTTCCCTTAGAGAGGCAAGGTTTGCCTCTAGAGTCTTCTAGACTACCGTGGCTATACCACCGCCGCTACTCTTTATTTCTCTTACCACTACGCAGGGTGGATTTGAATGTGTAACATAAAAGATGCTGTAGCAGTGTCTCGTGGTACAGAGCCTCCATGTCTTTCCCTGCACCACCCACCCTCTGCTTTGCATTAAGCATACGAAGTCCTGCTTTATTTTTCTTTTTGGGGGATTCTGCCACTCTTTGAAGGAACCTGAAAGTGATTATACAGATGAATGATGAAACCTGAGCTCTTGTTCTCATGTTCCACCCAAGCGAAAAGGCAGGAGGTATAGCGGCTTATTCTTGGAGAACTCAGCCTCGAGTTTCCACCACAACTGTGGCGACATATTTCTTGGGGTGCAAGAGTGCCAAAACCCCTCAGACAGCAAGATCATTTTTGTGTAGTACTCTGAAATGAGCTTCAAAGAAAAAGTGTTTTCATGTCATCAGTAAGTTCCTCACTGGCAGGTTTTGGTTTTGTTTTTTTTCCCCCTGTTTTTAATGAGCAGCAATTAATAATAATTTTTAAAAAAAACCCTTATACTGAACATTTATCAGAATAACACGATAAAAAGTCTACCCTTTGAGAGAAATAAATTTTCTATATTCCACAACTCCCATGAAATCAAATGCTCTGACATATGTCCACTATTATGATTAAAGTAAGGACTTCTGAAGTTAAACTCCCCAATGATTAACTTACAAAGTAAAGCAAAGCAAGATTTTGTTTTTCTGTAATTGACTGGGATCTTGAAACACACGTGAATTGTGAGGTCTCTTGCAAAGGCTGCATCATCAATGTGGATATTTTATTCACTTACCTTCTTCAAAGCCTCTCTAAAGCTAAAATTATGTTCCACATTGTCATTGATCAATTTTATTTGGACTAATCAAATAAAATTTTTGCTTCGCAACTTCCCAGACATCACATTATGTGGCATGTCTAAAGTTTGTATAGAATTCATCAGTCAATGAACTTAGTAGAGCAGAGCAACGTTCACCAGGCAATTATGACATCTGGAAAACTTGCCATAAACCAGCAGTTATCATGCATTATATACATGCAAACTGAGCTATTATGGTAAGATTGCATAGCATGTTACATCTTATTTTCCTATCTTTTAGGTCCTTAGTACCCTCAGCTTCTGTACCGGCAGTACAGCAAGTGCTCATAACCACTTCTTGTTACCTTTTTTAGCATCTGAAACCTATAAAACACTTTCATTGTGTAAGGGTGGTGTAGAAAAAGCCAAGTCAAGCTGATGGCTGACTTGAAATCAAAAGCAGAGTGATGGCTACCTGGAGAAGTTAGGATGCAAAGTGGTAGGGCAAGAATTCATGGTACCCTGTTCAAACTTCACTAATTCACAGTGTAAACGTTTTTGATGTACAATAGGGATGAAGTAACTCTCTCTCTAAAAGAAGTATGCGTTTATATCACTTTGCTTGATTAAACACAAACTTCAAAATATGTTGGCCTGCATTGCACTAGCTGAAAGAAGAAAACCACTACCAAAGATACTCTGTTCAAAATTTGTCTGGGGAGTCCACACTCCAGATCATGAAAAGTTTAGTTGTATAAGCTAACTGAAAACAAAATTAAGATCTCCAGAAAGAAAAGAAAAAAAAGTTGTTTGTTTTTCCTTATTTACAAAAGACAAAGAAAGCGATGAAAAATGGGGAAATTTTTGATACATCTACAGCAGTTGTTTACCAAGCGTAAAACTTATTAAGTTAAGGATAAGGAATGTTCTGGGTACAATTTCCTTAGCTCACAGAAAGTAGTTATAGCTATACTTAGGCAATCCCAAGTATTTGAGAGTTTTACATATGGGGAACAACTGTACACAGCGTGCACAGAGATGACATATTTGAAGTGGAACGTGAGAGAGAAACAACAGCTGCTCGCAACTGCGCAGCCGACGTCGAGCTTGGACAAGCCCACGGAGCACGTCCACCTTCCGGGCCACCAAGCTGGAGACCCGTAGGAGGAACTCATCTCTACACCTGCAACCCCCAACAGCAAGAGGGCTGGAGAGATGAAGAACACAGCCAGCATCTTGGGTACCCAAGCAAACACATGCCTAAACACGACTCCCAGTGATACCAGGAAAGAGATCACATCACAGGAAGCCTGTATTTTAAGTATTGGGATGTGGTCAACCTGGCTCATTTTGAAGGACCAATAACGAACTGACCCGAAAACCCCAGCTTCTGTGGAAGAGGTGAGTTGCAAATACCTGTTAGTGGAGAGGACTAAAACCAGCCTGAACTTCTCATCAGAGAAAGCATTTTGAAGGCATTGCAATATAGCAGTAATATAATTTTCAACTGTATTGCATATTCTCTTCCCCAAATTTCCAATGTTCCTATACCTGCTTCTGTACCAGGTTCTCTTCATACACGGATATTCTGGGAATTAAAAACTACCACGTCTTTCTGAGAGTTTCAATTCCCCCTTCTTCCTCCCACCCACACCTTTACATCTCCTGGTTTTGCTTAAGCCTCACGGCCCCAAAGAGCAGTAAAATAACTTGTGGAAGGGAAGCAGAGTGTTGCAACGGTCTGCTGCTAGAATAAGAAAATTAAACACAGAAAGGAAAGGTGGGATGAATCATGCTGAGACATGTGACATTTCTTAACTCACAAAAAGATTAACTTTTTTTAAATTTTCCATAAATAACAGCAAACAAGCATTGTATAACTCAGAATCCCCAGTCGACAACCAGTATAAACTATTTGGACCTGCTCTTATCCAGGCTTCTTACCTCCCTACAGGCTATAGTTTTCTTTACTTTTCTGTAGTCTTTGTTGTACTGCGGTAAAGTTTACTTTCTAGCATAAAAGAAACTGCAACTAATCATGTATGTGAGAATGAGGAAAAAAAAAATAATCAAGACATTTTGTCCAAATGTTCACCATGACTCTGAGAACGCACCAACCTATTTTAACATGTATTATGTTTTCTAGTAAATGATTTTAGGAGGTGTTATCCACAAGTTATTGTAAGCAATAGAAGGATTTTCATGGTCAGAGCTAGACCAAGGAGTTTGCTTAAATGAACAGGTTTAAAATCTGATCTGAAAGCTGCACTGAACCTGAGCGTGTTGGCTGGAAGAAAGGAGGGGGGCAGGCAGAAGCAGCCCTCCCTCCTCCATACCCATTTCCTAATGCATATTCTGCTCTCAGGCAGCATCCGATAATTGTATCAGATTTTGCAAGATCACTTCTTTGCCTGAACGGTTGTGTTCTTTATAAAACTAGGAATTAAAGTAGCATTATAAAATATGCAAATCAGCAGCCTCTCTGCCTTTTTGCACAGAGGTTATTCTTGGTAGCGTCAGTGCTACTGCAATGCCTTATCTTGACACATTCTTTTCCACTTAAGAAAACCAAACCATTGAGAAGCAACAGAGACTTTCTAAGCCTCCGTTTGAAAATCTTATCACTCACTCAACAAGAGGCTGAAACAAACAGACTATCGGGAGTCCCAGAGAGTACAGCAGAGGTGAAGAAAAATAATAGAATCAGTTATGTCTATAATATCTGCCACCGTACTTTTGCATAAGCAAACATGATACTCCCCCCTGCAACAGAACAGGTCTAATCTTGACAATGCAGTGGGTGAAGTCCCGGACCTTTGAAACGGGTAGGAAAACTCATCAGTTTAATGATGCAAGGGTATCCCCACCCCATGCGGTCCTGGTGGTCAAGCAGTTGGCCCAACAAATCCAACAGAAATACAGCATCAAAGAGAAACAGTGCATTGCCTGACTGTTTTGTTTTACAAACTAGACAAAGATAATTTTAATAGCTGTACGGTTGTCTAAATATGTATTACAGGAAATTAAATTCTGACTCCATCCCCTTATTTGTGTTTTATCCAATAGTAGTAATGGTGTATTCATTGATGAATTTTTAAAAATGCCTCTTTCTTTTTCTTCCAAATAAATGAAAAAAATCACATTCAAGAGAAATGGCTACATTATGCCTAGTAATGAAGTAATTATTACAAAATACATACTCATCCCAAACGTATTCTAGCATATGATTACAGCCCATTTGATAATTCAATTCCAAATGCAGTCGATACTTGAAAATTACACACACACTTGCACAGAAAAGACAGCAACTGTGTTTAATATGGGTAGTTAGTGCAATTACAATAATTTCTTATCCAAGTTATGTGCGCAAGTTGATTTTGCGTGTAGCGCTCAGCATTAGACCCGCTAGGCCCCCCCCTTTCCCCCAGCAGCACATGAAGGTCAGCTGCTTTTAATGCCGGAAATTTAGTGAAACAGCTTGGTTTGTTATTGCATTGGAACTGGTTTTAGTCAGGGCAGCTCGCAGCTAAATGGCAGGCAGAACAAGCAAATTCAATTAAAATAGCTCTGAGGCAAAAAGGAGACGAGTGTATTAGGAAAATATAAATGGGAATTTAAATGGTTGCCACAAGAGCACAACCAGGCCATAACACAACCTCCTTCCCCTCTTTTATACCCATGCTTTCCTCTTTATTTACGAGGAACATTTTTAAATAGGCTGCTTCACTTCACAACTATATCTTATCTCGGCATACAGTGAGCAGACACAGAATAGCCAGAGTTTTCACCAATCCTGCCACACCAACCCTTTCTTGTAGAGGAGAACTTGCAAAATGCACGGTCTGGAGTATTCCTCTTTCCCAAGCTTAATTTTTGTCCCCTGCCGCAGAGAGAAGGCACACAGAGCATCCTTTCTGTAGGGCGGTGGCGGCAGGCTGGGCGCAGGCAGGGTAAGAGCTGCCACCAGCCCCTAGGCGAAGGAGAGGGGAAAGCAGGGCACAGCCCCTACGGCTCCAGGGCTGCTCTGCCAGGAGCTTCAGAAATGAGTCTGCAAGTTATTCAGGCCAGCAAAAACACTGCCAATACTCACAGATTCACATGAACAGCCACATAAGCCTTCTTTTTGTTTTAAATCACTGCAAGACATTGCTCCACACGTTGTCAAGGATAGCATAACGTTTTCTTGGCCTCACTCCCTCAGAATCAGAGCAGTTTGGGACCTCTTCTCTAGAGCTTGTTTTGTTCTAATGAGTCCTAGAGAAGAACGTCACCCATGAACTGTGCAGCTCCATGCCTCCCCAAGAGCCAGGGTCCTCTGGACTAGGGCTCATCTGTGCCTTGCTTTGCAATTAATTAATCAAATTCCTTCCCTTCATCATTGCTTGTGGCATCACGTTTATCTCCCAACTGCAGAACACTATCTAGATGAAGGAGAGTCAAACGCATTTTAGTCCCACCAGGTATCAGGCAGTCCTACATGACACAGAAGAGAAGCTGGAATAAAATTAACGTTTTCATTATATTCAACTACTTCTGTGTCTCTCAATGAAAGGCTTTTTTAAACTCAACTGTGTATGTGTTTTCATAACATCTACACGTCTCTTCCGAAAACAGCCTTAACAAAAATTGGCTTTCAATGGGTCTCTGTTACCATAATAGCTGTGATGTGCAGCGACAGCCTTCTGCGCCAACACTGGATCAGATACCAGGACCCATCCAAATTACTGATTCCGTTCTGTTTCTGTGACTGTTCCACAAGTTTTAAAAAAAAAAAAAAAGTCATCAAAGCAATGTTCGAGTAACACATGTTATTGAAGTTTGGCCTCAAAGTATTTACTCTTCAGAACTAACTGAAAACAGCCATTTTCTGAACTAACACTAGCCAAACAAAATTGTTGTGTTTTTTTTTTTCCTTTTCTTAGCATCAAAGTAATGTGTCCTCAAGCACAAGTATTGAGTAAACTTTCTCAGAACATACCTAAATTTTCCTTGTGGCTTGCACGATAGTCTTAATAATCAGACAACTAACGGACTTGGGATGAAGACAGACCTCAGATGACACTGAACAAAATCTTTTCTGTCCTTAGTACCATCTACTATTTGGGCCACCTTTTTTAAAAAAAAAACAACATATTTTTCTCCTATCTTTTCTCCCTCCCCCCCAAATTTATTTAACAGTTCTAGTGATCATTTTCAGGTATCAATATGAAAATGAGAAAGCTTCTTCTATTGATACACATAAGTAACATTATAAATTCTTTTCCTGTAGCATCTCAGAACTCCAGGCAGTGATAAGAACTAAAGCACGCTATACCCTGTACACATCAACAACAGATAACCCTTGCTTTAGAAAGCCAGGATTAAGATTAGCAACGGGGCTAAAGTGAAGTTATTTTGAAACTCAGAACACTTTTCGCAGTGAATCCAAGCAACTTCACATTTCTTACATGTAATTTTGTTTATGTTGTGTCTAGAGCAAGTGTAACTTGGCAGGAGTGCAATACTCTGCAGACAGATATGGCAGCAGGAGAAAAGATAGCAACTCTAAAAATAAAGGCTCTAACAGTATCATAAGCACGAGCCAAAATGCAGAAGAAATACGTATTCGCTATCAGCAGGGTGAAAGGGATGGTGGAAGCCCATGCAGCAGAAAGGCCCACTATGCCTCTGAAAGACCATTTTTCCTTTTCTTTGAGCGAACTGGACAGGGCAAAGACATTTGTGGCCCTCTCCTTTTACACAGATAAGGTTGAGGATGTAAACAGATTGGTAAGCTTCAGAGGAACATGTCATTAGGGCCAATTTTTACAACAGAAAATTGACAAAACTGAAATAGGAATACAATTTTATAGGTAAAATTACCCACCAGAATTTATTAAATTAACATTAATATTACAGAAGTCAGTATTTAAGAAATGCCAGAATTAAGTTACCTTCTACTGATGATCTATTTCCAACCGCCCCCCCCTCCCCCTTTTTTTTTGGCCAGGAAGGAACTGCTGCCTCATCCAGTGTAAAGGGTGAACAGTATTTAAGGAATTGAGCTATGAAGGCAGAATTAACAAATTCCTCACAGGCTTTCCTGTAGTGCTTAACACTGATAAACGAGCACTGCAAGAATAGCCATCAATATTCATAATCACCACCTTACACAGAAGACTGAGCCACACACATTAAAGTCAAAAGCATCCATCAGTTTGGGATGCCCAACTTGTGCCACCCAGGGAAGGGTGCTTACACCAGTTGGTATCTTCTAGCACAATCTCAATACTTTTCAGCTACAGCTCATCATTTTTGCACTGTGATTCTCAAATCTCAGCTCAAACCTCAGAAAAGGGGAAATTCAGATAAAGTGACATAGGAATGAATTATCAGTCAAGTCAAGTCTGCTATTTCATCACCTGCCTTGCCTTGTCCCACGTATTACAGCCCTTCTGCAAAAAGTAAATGGGAGGCTGGCTTTCAGGCATACCACTAAATGAGTCCTACCTGGGATAAGGCAAAGATACCACCCTCCGGTCCCTTCCTCTGACTTGTTTCTGCTCTGCTCCCTTCTTTTCCCCCCACGTTTTGATCCTTGTCATACACTCCGCTCTGAGGCTTTCCTTCCATCCAGCCCTAGCCTTTTCAACTTGTTCAAATCCTCATTGGACACAAAGTGTTCGTGCAGTATTACACGCAGTACGGCCTTGCCAAAAAGTCATGCACCCTGCCAGGCTAACAGGCTTTGCCTGAAAGCACGAGAATAACAGAATTTTTGAGGAAGGACTGTCAAAATATTTGAATATAGGTGAAACTATATATTATCCTTTCATTCCTGAAAACAAGATTAAGATAATTTTGACTTGGCAAAAAACAAAACCCTCCTCTTCCACTCCAGGTGAGGTGCACACTCCTTTTGGATAAAAGGGTTAGCCTAAGTGTTTCAAATCTGGAATAATTATGAGTGGAAAAACACCTTCCC
>NW_008825614.1:19787043-19809772 GCF_000699105.1 Pygoscelis adeliae
CATAGGATTTTATTTGAATCATTGACTAATTCAGAATGGACATGGCCTCTGAAAGTCATCAAGCCCAATCTCCTTACCGAAAGCAGGGTTAACTTCAAAATTAGATTGGTTGCTCAATCATTTGTTCTGTAAAGTTTTGAGTATTTTCAAGGATGAAAAGTCTGCCTACCCTCTGGGCAGCCTGCACTGATATTTGACCACCCTTACTGTGAAGTTTGTTTATTTATACCTAGCAGGAATTGCCCTTTCTGCCACGCACTTTTCAAGGTGAGTCTGATCCACCTTATCTATAAACTATTCATAAGATCCCCCTTTAATTTTTTCTTCTCCAGGATAAATAAAGCCACACTTCTTTCCTCTCTTCACCTGTCACTCTGTCCTTCGGCCTCCTTGCTATCTTGATGGTCCTCTTTCTAACATTATCAATCTTTCTTCCATGGGAGCAGGACCCAAAATTGGGCACAGGACTCCAGATGCAGCCTGTCGGTTGCTGAGTAGAGGGGACTTCTCTTGACATGCCATCTATGCTCTTTTTAATCAACTCTGCCTGTGGTTGGCCTTCAATACTGACTTATGTTCAACTTGTCCACCAAAAGGACTCTTGCAGATCCTTTCCTGCAGAGCTGCTACTCAGATGGCCATCGCCCAGCCTGTGCTGTTGCTTAGGCTTATTCCCTCCTTCTTTGCTATGCTTCACAGGGTTCCCTCCTAGTCCACTAATGCAGCATTTTGTGGTCCTCCCTCCCTAACTCCTCAAAAAGTCAATCCTTTGCAGGATTGTTTGCAGCACTGTAACAGTGAACAGGAATCACTTACACTTAACAGAGGAAAACGTCTTTGGAGCATAAAGTCACCTGGCAGGTCCACCCATCCAGACCCAAATCCTGGTATGCCTCTTAACAGCTCAAGTCCAAGCCTAGGATTGAGCCGGCTGCTGCTCAGTCAGGGAGCTGATAGGCATCCACTGCTTTCAAAGGCAACCCAAGTAATGCAGTGCAAACTCTGCTCCTGAAGCCTTCATTAGAAGGGGTCCCCAAACCACCTTCCTGCAGAAGGAACAGGATACGTTTCTTCCAGCATTGCTTCTGGGAACATTAACTACCCTCACGTGAAGGCACGCAAATAATCAATGCAAGCTAGGAAATACTAAACCAGGCGTGGAACGAGGAGGAATGATTGATCTTTTGGGGAATGAGGTGAAGGACGTAGAATTGATAGGTTTCTTTTTTCCCTTCCTCTGAAAAGAGCATGAAGCTGACGGATGATTTTTTGAAGGAACATATTGCTAAAAATGTTGGCAACACATCACCAACCTTTCGGGTCTACTTAATCTATTAAAATGGCTGTCTCCAAAAGAATCAAATTAATATCAGACATGAAAGATGAAGAAAAAGCAGGAAGCTGGAGAAAGGAACAGATTTAGCTGACTCATCCCTTTGAGATTCATGTTTAATGACACTTTGCCCACAATGGAGAAAAAATTGTTTCTCAAGTACAAAGTAAATCACTTCATCCATCACCACTGAAGCAAAGTATTGATGCTAGGATGCTAATTGCCATCTACGTTCCTACGATGTTTAATTGAACCAGTAAGTGACGTGGCTGACTTCTCCCTCGGAAAGGTTAGTGTGTGGCCCCACACAAAAATAGTTGCTGGTGATCTCAGCTGGGATGTAATCACCTGCCCGTGTCAAGAGCATTGCAGTTTTGCGGCTCCTCAGACAAAATACTTTAACCATGTCCCTGCGTATCCTCTTTGGCCAGCTTTGCTTCCTCCTCATCCTCTGTCTCTTCCCAAAGCATTAAAGCTCCATGTGCTACTGTCCTAGGGTTTTTTTGGTGTGATTGCATGTGATATCTAGCCCTCTGCTAGAGCAATGTGAGGAAGGCTGCCCAACCTCCCAGAAGACACTAGTAACAGTGCATGAACCTCATCATCTGTGCCGGACACGTTTCTACTGTGCAAAAAAAAAAAAAAAAAAATTGCTGTTTCCTAGTAATTCAGCTACAGTTGTGGTTACTGGATTGGATATCAGGGTCAAAAACCAGTTGGGAAAAAACACAGATCTCATGCTCTCCATATGGAGCCGGATCCTCATCTGGCACAAGCTGGCAGGGCTCCACATTGACAGTCTGGGTCCCACTGTAAATGGGCGATAAACGGTCTTTGCTTCATCTGCGAGGCTTGGGGTATCTTAAATATGAGAGCCACTGAATGAAACTTTACTCTGGGGTTTAGAAGCAAATTATTGAACTGACTTGTTAAATTACGTTTCATTAGCAGCAGGAACATTACAATCACACCCTTTGTTATTTGAGCCTTCAATTTGATTTTTTCAGACTGTTTCATCGTTCAATTTTCTTAAGCAAATGATTCTGAAAGGTTGTGCAAAGGGCATAAAAAGTAGCAACAGAGTAATGACTTTCCGAGCTATCAGTTAGGGGTGGTGTTGGGGGGGGGTAATTTTTTTTTTTTCATTATGAAATCAAATCTCTCTAAGGCTTCTCAGATCAACAGTCCTCAATGACTTCGTATCTACCAGCATATTCTCAATCCAAAGGTGTAAACCCTGAGGAACATCACAACACGACAGCTTTGCACGCCTATTTTTGAGGAGCCCCAGTGAGTTGCAATTTGATATGCATCACAGTGAAAGAATTGCCAGCTGCCAGCAGAAGAGGAAAAGAACTGGAAAACAAAGTTTGAATTCCTTTTGTAATTCATCAGCTATGTATTAAGGAAAAAAAAGAAAGGAAGAATGGCTGATTCAAAGCCCGTAAGGAATCATTAGGTTTAAATTTACCTCTGCAGAGAATGAAATCACATCTGGAGCTTATATTACCTTTTTCCACAGAAGTAGAGCATATTCACTTGTGAAAACTTAAACAGCATAAATGAAAGACATGTAAAATAAAAAAAAACAGATTCTCATAAAAAGATTTCGAAAATAACGTCTTTAGGCAACATAAAGACCATGGACCTACAAAACTACTAAAAATGTTTAACACCTGCTTATTCACTTCCCAAAAATATTCTGCATATTCTCATATACGACCATTTTATGTTTTCAGCTGTACTTGAAAAGAGCAGCCCCGTGATAGTTTTAAGCTGTAGATGCCCAGACTGGCTGACGAACTTCAAGACTGGAGGATTACAGTGTGCTCTGAGCGCAGCCTTGGCTTGAGGAAGTTTTCGGGAACACGAAGAAACGCAGCCACCCAATTATCATGTGAAATTTCAGATCACACCGAAGATTTTATCACCAAAGATAAAAAAAGATTTGCATTAGCTGTTGGGTAGCTTCTGGGAATAATTCAAGGTAATAGGTTTAACCTCCAAAAGCACCATGCTTAGGGAGCACCTTACCCAAGACCTCTTTCCCCCCCGGGTCATACGTGACACCAGAGAAGGTACTGAAGCTCCAGCCCCATGAGAGCTGCTCAGAGGACGTGCCACAGAAAACCCCTTCGGCGTCTCAAGTCCTTCCACCCTCAGACTGCTATCACCGTGCTTGGGCCCTACCTGAGCATGCTGCCGAGGACACGAGGGCTGTACTGGGATGCTGATTCACACTAGTTACAAACCTCCTGCAGAACTTGGGACAAGCTTTTCTATTTGTGTACTTGCAAAGCAAATGAATGAGATTTGTGTTGAGGTGAAATACAAGGGCTTATTTCCTGACGTGCATTTAGTCCCCTATCACTATCAGCAGTAAAAGGAGGTGTCTAGGTAGAACAAAAAATAATAATAAAAGAAAAAAAGATGTGCATTGTAGTCCAGTTGCAACTCCTATGAAAACCAAAAAAAGGTCTGAAAACCTTTGCTGCCACCTCCCAGTGGCATATGGCCTCTCCTTTAGGGGAAAAAACACCCCAAGCCTTAATTTCCCACTCTAGCTTGAAACTGGCACAATGTGCAGCAAAATAAGGTCCTGTTCAATGTCTGAAATTCACGGCGTAATTGAAAGACCTCTGCAGGCGCCAGACAGCCCAGGAGGCTCCCACCTAGTTCAGGAAGTCTTGGGGCAACCCATGGCTGGAGTTGACCCCACACTGGTCGTCACACGAGAAGGACCTCTGCCATTTTTGCAAATATGTGTTTCTCACAAGCATCACGGCCACACATCTGAGGACGGTTTTGGTGTCTGTGGACAAGAGGCATCTTCTGAATCCCCCATCAGTGAAGCCATGTAATCACGCAAAATACAGTACACTTAAAGCAAGTTAATGTTTCTGATTTACAGAGACGTCACCCTCGGATTTGAAGCACAGCAGGTTCATACATTATCCCTCCTGCAGCCTGGCCGCCCGCTCTGTGGCACAGATTCCAGCGCTGTTACGACCCATTTAAAAGCAGCTGGTGGACAAATAAGTGAAGCATCCACAGTGTGCGGCCCCGGGTGCTGAGGGACTGCTGTGCCGCCGCAGATATTTCATCTGTGGTCACCGCCACCAGAGAACACGTCTCTGATTCATGTCAGGGAGGCCCCACCGAGCAGCCAAAACACTCCGGTCTGGTCATCAGCACTAACTGAGGGGAGGAAAAGGGATATTTTGAAGTAGCTTAGCCTAGAAATTAAACCCAAGCCTCCTGAGTAGGAGGCTGGAGGATTATTCCACCTCACCAAAGTCATCTTTGTTTTCCTGAGTGCTTCCTAACCCACAAAGTGTGTAAAATACATTGCCTTCCAGTATTATAAGCATGATTTAGTTGTTCTCTATGAAAAAAAAAAAGTAAAGAGCTCTGCCATTACTAAGGACAGAGATAACCCAACCTCACTCACCAGTGGCATCTATGGAGTGAAAAACTCAAAGCGCTCCAAATTTTTACACTATAAGGATGAAATTTATAAGCTCAAGGTGATCCCTTTAGACATTTTCTGCCCATTCCTGTTACTGTGTTTGATAAAAATTCACATGTATTGTACAGAGCAAGAAGTTGGTCCAGAAAAGTCTACATGCAAGATGTGAATAAACCAGAAATATAACATCATCTAACTCATTATAGTGTTACATAAAGAAAATATCTGTATATAAGAAAACAAAGTATTTTTTAAAAGTACGTGGAAAAGAACATGCTGCAACCATGGCCAGCAGCACTGTTCTTTCATACTTACTTTTCTACAGAAGTCTTAATAGCAGCCTTTCAGCAAAATTCACTTTCCTATATTAATTCATTACTCATTTGACATAGGTATAAACTTGAGAAATAAAAATAATTTAACTCTTAAAACAGGCTACAGAAGAAGATCTCCACATAATTTCTGTTACTACTTTTAAAGTACACTCCTCACATCTCGCAATCAATTTTATCTTATTCTCCCACCTCCCTTTCCAGAATTCACACCACCAGTGATGGAACATGTATAATTTATCAATATCACAGAAAATACCACTGCCACATATTTTCTTTGGGGGAAAAAAAAATTAAGAAAGCACATGTAACTTTTTTCCCAAATGATCAACAGTGCCAGGCAGCACAAGCCAGTCGCCAGAGCGTCAGAGTGGTAGAGGCTTTGAGGATCTGCACCGAAGCTGCAGGAATGTGAAACCTTTGCCTGTAGCCAGCTGGCTGTCAAAGGGTGATTGATTACTTACTCAACCAAATTGCAGGAACAACCAATTTTGAGGTGGCTGGTTTTATTTTAAATCCCAATTATGGTTCTAAACACCCATCCTTAACGTCAGCCTGGTACCGCTCTAAGAGACTCATTAGGATTTGTGCTTCCGTTAGACAAAAAAAATCAGTTACGCCTGTGTAAAGAGCAGCTGTGCTTTGCCAGGACATGGGCTAAACCCAGGATTAAACCCGAGCCTCTTGCCGCCTTGACTGATAAAACAGACTTTAGCATAACAGAAGTAGGAAGAAGAGAAAAGCCTTCATCTCGGGGCTGACCCACAGATACTTTTGCTCCACTCGTATGTAATGACATAGCCCTATGTACGCAGCCAGAGCACAGTGGTGAAGGATATGACATTTTGTATTAGTCCTTAATGTTTATTTTACTATCTGTCCATGCAAAGATAGCCTCCCAGATCGTATCTCATCAAATGTATAATGAGCCAAATTATTCTCTACTACTGTAAATTGGTGAAGGTCCATTGATCTCATTACTGAAGAGCAATTTACGCTTGCGAAGAGGGTGTGTGACTATTTCTAAATGAGGAAAGAACAAAAACCCTAATCCTGGGGAGCCTAATTCAGGAACAAAATGCATACAGATCGCTGTCTTTTCTTCATCTGAACAGCTATATTTATACCGAATACTCACAGTAAAGACTTAAACAGGTTTTAGAACAACTTACTGGGCTTCGGAGACAACTCTCTGCAGTGTTTGCAGAGTTGAATAAAGGCAGCTTCCTTCCCCTGCAAAGCCACCAGCGCCTGGGACTCGCTTGGCATTTCTAAAGCATTCCTTCCCCCATCCCTTAGTGATGATAACCAGGGACACTGACCACCAACCGCCCTATTCACCACCTCCTCAGCGGCCACCAGAGGTGACATCCACCAAACGCAATGCAGAAACCTGAGCAATAAGTACCTCTGCTAACGTAACTGCCAAAACGCCTGGTGGACTCTGTGCATGTGTTTTATAAATCTGGGGCAGGGAGGAGGAATCAGGAGGGAATAAGAGACTCTAATCTCTCCACCATACGTTGCCTTATATAAACTTTAAAAAAAAAAAGGGGGGGGGGGGAAGGACATCAGTGGACCTTACTCTATGAACTGATGATTTGTTTACATTTCCTCTCACTGTGTTATAACATATGTCTTGCTACAACATAGGCTAGGTAGGAAAACTCATTTCAACATAGAATTACGGAAACTGCTTGTAAGCAAACAAATGGACAAACTAGAAAATTACTTATTTTTGCATCGTGTATTAATCGTTTTCAAGCATATGAATCTAAAGGCATCATTTATTAATTAATATAATGAAGAACTATTCCTACTGAATTCAATTTATTATTTAGTATACACAGCTGTAGTCTTATCATGGAAACTTCCAAACCAGCTCAGAAGAAGTTACTTAATTCTAGTACACAGCATGAAGTTAAAGCAAAAAAAAAAAATTATACAGAATGGCTTCAATAGGCAAAATGCAGCTTATTTGGCAGAAATAACTTCTCACACATAATATTTTCAAAAATTGCTTGTACAGCTGCTTTTGACTCCCATATTCAGCTCAGAAAAAGGCTGAGGAGATGCTGAAGGCTGATAATTAGCTAGCAGGAATCCTTTCCAGTGGTCCTCCCAGATGGTTGTTATTAAGAGAGACGAGCTTGCTCTGCTGGGCAAGAGGCCACAGACATCACCCAGGATCCTATGGATCTCTAGGGACAGGATCCTGGGAAAATGAACGGCAAACTGGGATTATTTTCTTAAATGTCTTGTGCTGCTATAGTGTCCTCCCATTGACTGCTGCTGCTTTGACCGCTGGGCTCTGCTGAACTCTTACCTCCTGGGAGACCCACAAAAAGAGAGAGGATGTCCCTCAGCTCAGTACCGAGTAGAACCTACCCCAAAGGGAGAGGAATGTCATTCTCACAAATCTATAGCTAATAATAAATCATAAAAAAAAAAAAAAGAAAAAATCACTGGACTCAAAGCACACCATCCCAGAAAGGGAAAGCTGCAAAGACTGTGCAGAAAAGATCCCTCTGCCCTGGGTCCAAGAGCCCAACCTCCTGCTGTTGGAAGTAAGGATGTTTGGATTTGATTAATAACTGCAAAATGCTGTTCTCTCCTATGCAAGAGCCTGTTAACATCTTATTACTTTCATTATCAGGAGGAGGTATGTCACTGCATGAAGGAGAAGCAGTTGCGTCCCTCCCAAATGCTGCTTCAAGGTAGGGCTCGCAACGAGGCATAGGACTGGAGACAGAGGTGGATCCCGGGACACAGCTGGGCAGGCAAGAAAAGCCCACGGATGCCCAGCAAGCTTGTAACCAGCTGCCACTGCTTTTCTCTGGCTGTCACCACAAAAGAGAGCTTTAAGGAAAATAAAAAGCTCACAAGAGCCTTTCCCCGAATTTGAGGTACTGGTCTGAAAACTTGACAGCTATTAAAAGTCCTTTTCTGGCTATATTTTGCACAGGAGCCAGGGGAAAGGAGAACCTAGAGAAAGGCAGCAGGCAAGAATTTTCTTTTTTTATTTAACAGAGAAAAAGAAGAACAAAACATAGCAGGGAAGAGGGCTACCCAGTATTTTATCAGCTGTCATTCTGGAACAAGTCTCCAAGTGAAAGTGGAGGCAGATCAATGAGAGGGAGGGAACAAGCTGGACCGTGAACCTGAGTCAGCGGTGGCAGGAAGAAGAGTCGAGGGAAGGCTGTGCTTACGCTGGACCAGCAGAGCTGTAAACTAAAAACGTGATACCATAGGAGAAGGAGAGAATTAATTTACCCTGAAAAGTCAAAATGGTTGTGCACTTTCTGCCAGACACATTCTGCAGCGTGTTAGTGTCATTCCTCCCCGTGACCGAAATAAAACCCAGGCTATTGCCAGGCTGCCATTTAACCGTGCTTAGAAAGAACATTTCCAGAAGCGAATTGGCATAGGAGAAAGCAGCAGCACTTCATGGGGAGGAGGTTTTCATCATTAGTCGTGACGTATTTATTCAACACACGAGTATCTTTACATTGCTGGCCAAAGTACAATTCTTACTGCAAAGCATAGTATCCCCATCGTGGATGAAAAATGCATTTATCTAACATGTTACATATGAAAAAAAAAAAGTTAAGCTGCTGTACTTCAGTGTATTCCTATTCAGGAGTTCAGAAGATTTTGATATAATGAAAAAAATATTTACAGAATAAATGTGCTGGACCAGAAACCTAAGGACTCTTTTGTGTCCTGACATAAGAACAAATCTAACTGCATTGAAATGAAATAATTCAAATCTCTTCCAGTAAACATGAACATTTGGAAAGTACAAACTAGTAGCTAAAATGTTAACCTTATTGCAATGATTTCGTTCTCCCCATGAAATGTCACCTACATATCCAATGTTGGCATCAGACATTCTTTAGGGGCAGGGAACATTTTGTAGAGGTTGAACAGCAAGAACTGTGTTTGGTGACCACTCTAGATAGTAATAACAAGCCAAATGGTTCCACTTCTGGGATACTTTAAAGCCAGTTCTCAGCCTATAACCATAAGAAGTTGCAAGGCTTTCAAAGGGAAGTTTCTCATACTATTTTTTAAACTTGAAATCAGTTCAAAAGAGCCATTGTAGTAAGGTATCCAAACAAGCAAGCTTTTTAGTGCTGCTCCTGGCGTCCTGTGCCTTGTGTTTTCCTTTTAACCTCAGTCAGAAAGTTTCAATGGGTCTGCAGTCCTCTGCTTCAGCTTCAGGAGAACCACAAAAATCAGAGGAGGAGGAAAATGAAAAGAGCTGGTAAATGCGAACGTAGCATTTAAATTAGAAAAAGAGGGATTCAAGGGAAGAATGGGAAACATGGGAAACCATCCAGCCGCTTGCATGTCTGTGCAAAGGGAGCCACTAGCCTTGTCAGTCCTGCAGCCCACGCAGCCGCCCGGGGCAAGCGGGTGACACGAAGGGGTGAAGCCATCAGCAAGATGGGAGCTGAGCGGCGCGGGGATGAGGCAACAGGCAGAGCCCTGCTAGAGCAAGGAGAGCACTGCGAGAGGCACGCTGGCTCCCTGCGGCACGACAGGAGGGCACAGAGGGACAGCAAGTGCTGGACGCGGCAGTGAGGTGCCGAGCACGACGGCAAGCGGGGGTCAAGAGCCAGTTAATCATTTAGAGAAGGAAGCAGGGGAGACCCAAAGGAGACATCCGTATGCGGCAGGGCGACAAAAGGGCATTCGAGTGTTGCAACAAGTAATACGGCAAGGTGGAGGGGGGTGGGGGGAACATGATGGGACTTTGAGGGGGAAATACCCCACTGGGGAGTCACGGGTGTGCTTCAGGGCAAAGACTGCATTTGTCAATAAAGGGGTTCCCAATTTCTGTCTCAGTATTTCCTTTTTCTGGCGGTAGGATAGGTGGTTCAAAGATTTTTCTTTCCTCTTTTTTTGCATCAAGCGGTAGGAATTTAATCAGAAGCAGTATTTTTCAAAGACAGGCTTGGGACATAATCCAAAAAACAAATATAAATCCACTTAACTTCAAGCATGTAAGCGGGTCTTCTGACATTAATGAGACTACTCACATACCCTGTCTTAAGCAAATGTGGAGCGTGTGCACGAACAGTGCCTAATGTAACCTTTCGTTGTGTGACGGCCTCTGTATCTTCTGCTTTACCTCCAGACTGTGACCCCTCTTTATGCACACACCCTTCTCCCATCCACCTTCTTGCCAGCAGGCTTCAGGCAAAAGGGCTTTTTCCTTTTTTATTTTAAACTGGAAATGTTGCAGCAAGCCATTTTAATAATATACAGCGTACTACCACAGTAACATCCGCAACACTAAATTTTAAATGTAAAGCCATCAAATTCCTACTACAACGTATGTAAAAAGTTATTGATCAGGCTGCTCTGAGATGTAGTGCAGTCAGAGATTTTACAAAGAACATTTCCTTTGTAAAATGAGAAGACTATTTTCTCTCAACAATAAAATGGCAGATATTAGGACTTAATACAGGGCAGGAAGAAATGAAGTGATTTCCACACACAAGAAGTCTTTTTTTTAGAACATCATCAGATATTTTAGTTTTGCTATACTTTTTTCCCCCCTTCTTCTAGAAAATGAAATACCAGTATATTTCAGAACTTATGTCAAAGTTCTCATTTCCAAAAATCCCAGAAGTGATGGTTTATTTCCTATTCAAAAATAAACACCACATTCAAATACAGCAGGTGAAATAAGCCAGACCAGGAGGCAAGATACCACCACTCCTGCACAGTGCTAGTATTGAACAGCTTCTGGCAGCTCTATAAATACACTTTGGTGACAATAACATCTCAAATATCTCATTCAGAGGCATCATCATTTATCAACACCGCATTTTTCCTGCTCTGCTTGAGCTAGTTTGATGTAATGACAAAATTGATCGTTAAATATTCAAAACTCTGATTATTGCACTTTTCTGAGAAGCATACTTTTATTTTTCAAGTTTTCCTAGTACGGGTAACATTTACATTTTCCTTTGGAAGAAAAAGACTCGTCTTCATTGCTTCTGTTTATAATTTGCTTTATTTTATCTCTTTCAACGTTGAGCACAGCAAGGAAGAAATATTTGCATGCTAATGCAAATCAAAGCGTGAAAGCAATCAAATCAAACAAAAAGTAAAATCATCTCTGGAATTAATGAAATTCTTCCTCCCCTCTTACATCATTAATTTAGCACTTTCTTTTCCTCACTATTGACCAGCTGCCAATTCTTCCCTCAACCAGAATTATCAAGAAAAACAAATCTTCAATAATTCAACACTGTATTGTACATTCTAAAAAAAAAAGTTATACTTTTTTTTTTTAATATGTAAGAACATGGTACGCTTTAATTGACAAATTAAGATCATATCCCAGTTTTTCCAGAATCAAAAACTTCCAGGTAGGTGCTGTCCTTTTATAACTTCAAAGCAAAGCAGAAATTTAAGAGAGGAAGGAAAAATCATTATAAATGCTATTCTTGCATAGTCCAGTCTGATCTAGTTTTATATTGCTATTTACACAGCAATCACATCACAAGTAACTCCGACTAACCTCATACCTCCTGTTGTAAGGAGAATAGCTGCAAACATGCTCGGGCTTCAAGCATGAGGGACACTTACTGCAAGGGCAGGCAGCCTGGCAAAGCAAGCTAATAAAACCCGGATTACATGTAATGTGCAAAGTGCACCCTAGGCAGAGCAGTATTTTTTGGCCATTGCATTACAAAGTATTATGTCAGAAGGCATTCTTCCTGGGTTTTGTAATAAAATGAACCTCGAGAGATTTTAATGGTGGGTATTTGGTTTTAATAATGCTATTTAAGATTAGATATTAAGTTGTATAACTTGTGTCTTCAGACTGGGCAATTTCATTACTTTCTCCTTTAAAAACTGGCTTTAATAACTAAGTTTTTAAATTGTTTTCCCCATAATAAATAAATGAAGCTAAAAGGCACTTGTCAGCACTGAAGAGCTGGATCCAGTCCCACAGTGGACATTAAGGATACAGATTAGATCAAGCCAACAAAACACTTAAAGCAAAGGTTTTCCTTATTAGCTGTAGCAATTTTTAAATTGAGATTCAGTAATATGATTTTAATGCCAGGTGAATGAGGTCAGACAAAGAAGAAATTACATCAGCGACAACAGGCAAATTCTTACCAATTCAATGTCTACAAATTAGAGCAAGCTTTCCTTCAGAAACCATTCCTGTCTCTATAAGCACAGAAGAAACCAAAAGCAAACCACTTCACAGTGTCGAACTTGCGAGAAGAGCTCCAATACAGTGATGTTTGTCATTATTTCTCATGGGCACATTATGAAGGAAGGATGTTAGCAGATACATCTCTTTCCCAAGTAAAGAGAGAATTTAATGATAAAAGCAACAGTTCAGGCCATGAAACCAATCCTCTCAATCTCAGGACAGTAAAGTTGCCTTCCTGATTTCCCTTCCTCTAGTTTAAATGGATGTCCTTTTAGCAGCAAGTTTCTGCCTCATAAGTTTCTGATGTCACATGACACACGGTGGCACAGACCCAACAGGTCGTGCGGCCACGCTCAAAGATGCCTAACTACCAAAGACGTCAGTCCCCGGCAGCGGGAGAAAGGAGTTCAAGTCAGGTAACCAAAACCAACGCAAAACTAAGTGCCGGCTAGGTCTAGCTCCCAAACCAGCCGGCTCAAGTTTGTGTGAGGAAAAGAAAAGAAAGCGTGAGAAAGAGAGAGAGGGGGAGGAGAACATACATCTACCGTGACATGAATGCTGTGTCTACCACGCTGAGGAACGTTAACAGCCAGGAGCAGACCATACCATACCATGGTCTGCCCTCCTGAGGCAAGAAATACCGATCTAAATTAAGGATCTTGTCACCTTAACACCTTTAATCTAGTTAGTTGATGCATTAGTGTATTCTCTTTCTCTCAAAGTACACTGCCTAGCCCTTCAATTAGCTGATGCCAACTGCCTACCCTTAATATAATACACAGTGCACTGTGTATCTGCTACCTCTACCATAAAAGAAAACACATAGATGGCTAATAAATGATTTTATACCTTAGTTTTACTTGGAGATACTGAGTCCAAAATAGTCAAGTCTTCTTAATATTCCACCTCTTCCCCCCCCCCCCCCCCTTTATTTATAGCTTTCTTTTTCTTTCAGGTTAAATAGGCCAGGACTAATTACATCTTCTTCATGACCTGCACTACTTGAAACCATTAATCATTTCTGCTCTTTTCCACTCCTTGTCTCTATTTTAGCATTTTCCTCCCCTAACAGGGCAACAGAAGTGATCAGAAAGGTCCAGACCTGATTTTCATGTGCCAGAACTACCTTTCCAACCTCATGTTCTCAAGACTTTGCTTTCCTTTTTAATTGCTGCCATAAAGTCTGCAACAGCTCTCCCAAGTATCGCAAAGCATCTCTTCTCTAGATTATCCTCAACTTTGCCATTTTGAGGTGCAGAGGGACTACCTGGCATTTGCTTCATTACTTTAGGTTCTTCTACGCTCAGCACAGGGACTTGGTGGATGCAGCAGCACCCGCTGTTTAAGAGCTTCCCCTGGTGCCGCCACCCCCTCACCTGCAGTTCAGCATCACGACCAAGTCCAGCCTTTGTGAGGTTTCTCCCTCCTCCATCGAGCTTCACCACAAGCGACCTCGGACCCGACCGGGAGGCACTGGTGCAGCTCCGCTGTGGGGCCATGCTGGGGGCTGGGGATGACTCTTTAGGGCTCCTCCCTCCCCTGCCAGTGCCAAACCAAACCATCTCCCTTGGTGAGACACCACCACCATGATCACCAGCAGTGTTGGACGTGGCAAGCATGCGTTCAAAGCCCACCTCTCGCAGATTCAAAGCAAGAAGGTGAGCGAGGTGTCCCATCCCATTATCTGGTGGGTGACAACAGAAACCACCTGTAAGTCCTTCGTGGTCAGTTTTAGCCTCAGCTTGAAGTATGGTGTGGGTTACCATGCAGACCGGTTTGTGCGTGGTACAGTGCTTGAATTGACAACGCTATTATTAGGCACTCCAAAAAGAAAAATACTGCCTTGTCTTTTCAATCTACAGTTTTACAAATAGGTTTTAAAGGCATAGCAACAGTTTAGATTTGGATCAAATTTAATTTTGTTTAAAGAGAGAAAAAGGCTTTTTACAGAATGCAAGGGCAACAGAGATATTTCCAAGTTTTGTTTAGAAATTGCAGTGTAACCACTGCTTCTAAATCGGTAATAAAATAACCCACCCCCCCCCCCCCCAACACAAGATATCTAGTGATCTACTGGATCAGAGGCCTCAAGTGACACAAATTTACATTTGCCTTCATTGTCCACTCTAGGAGAAATGTAGAAAGTAAATAACACGGAAAAATAAACAGGAATTAATAATGTGTTAACTTAAATTATTTCAAAAAAATTCAACAGAAAAATAAATAGGTTTTGCCTACAGAAGGCAGTATTTAGTATCCAGCAGGTCCAAGCAGTCCAGCAGGTCCACCCGAACACTACTATCTCCGTGGGGTTGAGACCAAGTTTACACCTATATGGGACCAGAATATCAGAGGTTGCCAGCTACACCAGTGTCTCAAAAGGAAAAAAAAAATAAAAAAATTATGAGAGGTGTCAAGAAAGCGTGTGTACGTACACATACTGAAACACCCTCCCACAACTGCTCTCTGCCTTCCTTGGCCAAGTGAAACAAACACAGCCCAACACTGGGAGGCTCCTGGGCCATGCCCGGGGCTCGGCAGGGCTGTCCCACGCCCAGCGGGGTTTCACCACTCACATCCCACTTCTACGGGCGCCCTCTTCAGCCACCGCTCCCGACCCTTTCCCCCCACGCCGCAGACAGGCAGGCCCCCCGGCACCCTGCCGCAATGGCTCCCGGTTTTCACGCGGATGAGGTAACCATCTCGCTGCTCCCTCCCGGCACCAGATGGTTCCCATTAACTTTGTCCGCGCTCAAGCTCCCAAGTGTCAACTGGAAAGCCCAGACCCCGAATATTTTACAGATGAAACAATAACGGGCTCTTTGCCAATGACACAGGACTGGATCCCAGCCCCTGCTCCGCAGCGCTCCGGCGACGGGCGGAAAACAAGCCAAGAGCTGTCTTGGGCGTGGGTCGGGGATCTCCTCCACCCTTGCAAGGGGCAGGCGGCCCTGCAGCTCTCCGACCCCCAGCCCTCAAGGTAAGTGACTGCGGGGGCAAGTCACACAACCCCACCGTGCCTTTGACTTGCAGCAAAGGTCTGCAACATCCCCGTGCAGGCAGGGAGGCAGGCAGGGAGGCAGGCAGGGAGGCAGGCAGGGAGGCAGGGGTTGGTGGCTCAGGCACGCAGCCACGCTCAGCCCAGGCACGGTGCCCGCCTGCCTCTTTCCTCATCCGTCTCAAAGCGTAGCTGCAAGGTGCCAGAGAGATCAAGCTAAAAGCTGGTTAAAGTGGCCTCAAACCTCCCTTTAACCAGAGGAAAACATGCAACCGGACAAAACCGCACTGTACCGATAATTAAATATAGGCCTCAGCCCAGGTTTTCCTCACTGCAGATTTGCTGCTGTGCCCTCCTGACTAAACATTTCCGAGTCCCCGCTTCTTCAATTTGGCATGCAAAAGGTCAGTGGAGAAGGCAAATCTGTGTTCAGTCCCAAGTATTTCAACTTTCTCAGTCTGATCCAGTTTCCACAAAAAAATAGAGAAGTTGCACTGAACATATGAAAAAATTTTTTTCTTCTTCATGCTTTTGTATTTTAGCTTAAAATTAGGCCAAAATGTGATATCCCTTTTAATAAATAAATAAATAAGCAGTCTTTACCAGAGGATTAAATATTACAAAAACTGAAATATTAAGAAAACAGTAAAAATAAAGGACAGAATGCTTCTATTAGAAAAGCATTACATATTGGAAAACTATTCTGTTGACTGGATATTAATATCCAGTACACATTTCAAAATTCATTACTTCTTAAAAGAGCTTCACAATCAGCTTTCTAATTCTGGTTTTACAGACTAACATGCTGGTTTCTAACATGCCACATCAAATAGTGTGAAAGTATATATAGGAACCAACCACAAAATATTCCAGAATCACATTATTGCCATGCTGGTTTAATTTCTTTTTAGCCGCGTGCTATTTCATAAAAGGATTATTTTAGCTTCAAGTGCACGTGCAAGACAGACGCAGTGCTTCAGGTTGCCATTCACATACTGACGGTATTGAGAAACATCTCATTCTAGATAATCATCAACGCAAGCGATGCCTATCACAATTCCTCCTCTACGTCCTTTATCCACACTGCAAGGGCATTCAAGAAAAGGAACTGGAATCTAATCTTTAATTTAAACACTAGATGGAGCCCACTTCCCAAGACTGAAAAATGAAAGCTCTCCTTGCAGCAAATTCTTACCAGCCTATTGCAATATCTGGTCATGCATAAACATGACGGAACTCAAACAGCTGCAGTGACTGTCGCTACTGCAAAAACATATACTGGCCAGTAATTATATCTCTGCATAAAGAGACAGGCCTTAATATTGGGCAACTGCAAAAGAATTTATATTCCTCTACAGACACATTAGCCTGGTTTAAAAGACCCGCAATACTTGGATAAACTAAGCATATATGGATTTTTAAAGTACCGTATAACAAACGTAATGTTAGTTTGAGAGAACTATGACTGAGTCTGATATCTCTTTATTTTGACAATAAGCTCTACTGATTCCGACTGTACAGGAATTTTGCACACATAAATTTATATTAAATAGGAAGAATCCTTTTTCAGCTGGTTTGAATTAATTCTAACAAGAAAGCTCTTTTGTGGTGTTTGATAAAACACCATCTTTCAAATGAAACATACCACATGTTTAACTAGAGATAAGTGAGCTTTGGTGTTAAAAATAGGATGCAACAACACCAAATCTCCGTACAACTATTCTGATGAGAAAGCAAAAGCAAAAAAAAAAAACAAAACACAAACCCACAAGAGAGCCAAGTTGCCAAGATCCAACTTGAGCTGCCTCACAGTTACTGGATAAATCCATTTATCTCAGGCTCCACCACAAACAACTGCCACTTCTGCAATATTTTGGCCACCCTCTGGACTGGCTTCACAATGCAAAGGGCAGGCAGAAGTCGCAGGCAGACAACCCTTGGCCTTTCCTTAGCTTGCTGAAGGACATGCTCGCAGGAACAGCCAAAAGCCAAGCAGACAATAAAGTTGTGCAAAGCCTCAGATGCGATTCCCAGCAATGCAATTCTGCTGACAGCCGAGCTATCGCTGATTGCTTTAACCTTTGCTCAGTCCGGGCCACTGCCTTCACCTAACTCTTCTCCTAACAAACCTATGGTAATAGCTTCATCAAGGTTAAGATAAGCACGGAGGCAGTTAGCTTTACCACAGAAGACTACCTTTTGCTCACAAACAGCGATCCATCCTGCTCAAACAAAATTAACCACAGTAACCCAGCTTGCCTTAGGACATTTTCTGCATCACCTGGGAGGAGAGACGAAGGAAGTTAGTAATAACCACCAACTTGGATCCTAATGGCAATTTCCAGAAGGAAAAATACAGTGCCTATGAAGAAAGGTGCAAGTTTTCCCTAAAGGACCCTACTCACTCCTTATTTCCATGAAAGATCTACATAGCACATTTTCTTGGTCCCACATCCCTGTGGATGAAAGCTGGTCTTCAGGGTCTCAACGGGTTACTGCTGTGATGCTTTGAAACCAAGCAAAAGTCTTCAAACACGAGATCTGCTGCTAGGAGATCGTGGCTTGTACTCACCGCCATGCTGATGGGTGACCGCTCAACTCCACAGAAGAGCACGCGCAGGACGATGCTCACATCTGCCCAGGCTGTTTGTCAGACCCGGGGCTTGCGAGCAAACATGCTGCTGCCATAAAAGCAATGGGTCTTCCAGTTGTAGCAAGCCTACAGTCAGCTCAAACGTTAATACTTTTGCTTATGAAAATCCTCTTTTAGCCCTATTACCTTATATAAGTTTTCCAATATACCTGAATGGAACATGTATCTGCTCTCAGATAAGCAGATTGGTTTGCGTCTTGGTTTTGTTTTTTTTTATTTATTTTTTTAAACAGTGGGTATAGCAAGCACCTAACATTTCCTTTAAAAGCAAATCTGAAAACAATTAGCATTTGTTTGGCACTTGACCTAAAACCATCTGGGAGAACACGCCCATTTACTTCCACAGGCTTTTAGTTCAATAAAACAGGGACTTTATTAGCAGGAAGAGTATCTCACCGACCGCATAAATTAAGTGTCAGCAAAAGGAGGAGACAATCGAAGTACCAGCCACAGTTGCAGGTTTGACTAAATAGTAATGTTTAACTACTTCCTTATCACAATCTTCCTGTACAACTATAATTTAGGAACCTTTGCCACTGTAATTTTCTCTGCTTCATTTTCTTTAGAGCTATGCTTTTGTGTGTCAAACTAAATACTTGTTCATCAGCACTATTATCCATGCAACAACTGAAAATGAACAGTTATGGGAAAAAAAAACAGAAAAGAAGAAATACAAAGGCTTTGCATATGTATAAAAGAAATTAAAATAAAAGGCAAATTACCCAGTGTAGTATTTGAGGCTGGAGTAAAAGTGGACATAAAGTCACCATAGTTAGATGAACGTTACTTTGAAGATAGTCACTGTGCATGCACATGGAGCAGTGCGGTTACAGTCAAGGTAAAGTTAAGGTTAAAATCTAAAGCTTTTAGTTTCTCACAGCAATAATCCTGATGGCTTTCAGCCTCTCAATATGGAAGGGACAAGACACTGTGGCCTCGCTGGGACCTCACCCCCTGACCACATCCCATCACAGCTGGGGCATGACAGGCAAGAATGACAGTTCACTTGCTATGTGGGTGGAAGCAGATGGGATTGTGGTAAAGAAAAAAAGTGCAAAAATAAGTGAAAGCCTTTGAAATCCCACTTGAAGTTACTAAGTATTGCTTTTCATATTCACCTGTATTGCCTCCAAACACAAAGAAGGAAAGTCAATCTGTAAATTAAACTAAATCCCTTCCCGGAGGAATGAAAATCAAGCCAACAAAACCAGAAATCCAGAAGAAAAGCTGAGATCAGGTTAAACACTTAAATTCATTCACTGGTGCATTCATAAGCACCAGCACCCTACTAATAGCACATTTTGTACATTTTATGTTTGCTTTCAAGTGTTTGCCGGACTAACTCCAACGTTGCAGGCCATATTCCTGAAGACACAAAGGATTACTCGGGGGGTGGTCTAAACCATTAGCAGTCCTTCACTCCTCTGAAGCCGCTGTGGTCATCTCTGACCCATCCACACTCCTCTTTACAGGCTCACCTATTTCATCCTGCAAGGTTGCCTCGGTATCTTGACCGCTTCTCTCTTCCCACCCCCCCCACAGGAGCTCTGTTTGGCTTCATGTCACGACCCGTCAGCTCCTACCTCGTGTTGGGCAGCTGACTCCCATTCAGTCCAATCAACCATAGGTTTTAATCTGCCTCCTATTCACACTCCCACATCATTCTTGAAGGACCGGGAATGGTTATAGCCCAATCTTAAAAAAAACACCCACCAACTAAACAAAACACCCCCCAAAGACTGGACGCCTTCCTCATGAAGAAGGCTAGTTCTAGTTCTCCTGAAGTCTGCTCCCATGAGGTGAGGCTTGTTAACTGATATAAATAAAAGTCAACTGATTATTTCCAAAATTTTGGAAACTAGTGATACAGCTACTGTTGGTGTAAAACAAATAAATAGCATACAGTTTCTTCAGAATCAGCAAGTGGCGGGTTTAATTGCTTTGCGCAATTAAAAACCAAAAGCAACAAATGTTCAGAGATGGCCCCAGACAGCGGCACTCCAGAACGAGCCTGGCCAGATGCTGCATTCCTCTTCCTCCCGTTACAAAAGCCACCCTCCCGCAGAAGTCACCGCCAGCCTTACCGTTATCACAACGCCCTCCATGACCCTGCCACTTTATTCTTCTTCCAAGCATAAAGGCCCCTCTGTATTCAAGTGGTTTTTAACGGATCACAGGATAATTCAGGCCAGGAGGGACCTCAGGAGGCCCCTGGTCCATGCTCCTGCTCCAAGCAGGGCCAGCTGTGAGATCCAACCAGGTTGCTCAGGGCTTTGTCCAGTTGAGTCTTGAAAACCCCCCAAGGATGGAGACTGCACAGCCTCCCTGGGCAACCTGTGCCCCTGCCTGGCCAGCCGGCCTCGGGCTCAAAAAGCTTCTCCCTGTAACCAGTGTGAACCTCCTTCGTTTCAACTGGTACCCGCCGTCTCTTGGCCTTCCACCATGCACCGCTGGGAAAAGCCTGGAGTGAGATCAGTTCTACGCTTTTAGTGAAAGGAAAGGAAATCATTCCGTATACTTTTAGCTCTGATATTTATCTGTTTATGCAAAGTACACTTTGCTCTTTGGTTTAGATTACTGTTTCAGATTTTAACTTTGCTAACTACATTTGCCAAAAATTCAAATATAACCAAATCAGACCTAAAGTGAAAAATAAATCTAAAGATAAAACTTGGGTGGAAACGCTCATCCGTGTGATCGCATCAAACTTCCCCTGATGTGTGGTGGTGATGGCAGCACTTCAGCGCTCATATTACTGTGCTTCCAGATACCGAAGCGGCATGTCTTCATATAGGTGCAACACAAGAGCCAATTATACATGTACATTACAAAATAGGCTAAAAAAAAGCAAGATACATGTTGAAGCAAAGCCGTGAGGAATGCACTCTGCTAGTTTTCAGACTCAAAGAGTTTTGGGTAGCGCGTACATCACAGTAAATATGCATTATTTCTGTTCCTGGGCACAGGAGCTATTGCTCTCTCAGGCTGATCAAGGCTTCTTAGCACATCAAAGCACGGCAATCTGAAGCAGCAGTCCACTTACAGACCTTACTGCTACTCAGTTATGAAATTACCATGTACCAGTCATGCAGAAGGCTTCTTAACTGCACTCACTCCTAAGACACACTGCTAAGGAATAGAAGATATATAACCGGAACTAAGAGAGGAGAAAAAATGCAGCAGTGCAACATATGTTCATCCTGCCTGAAAGGTCATATGAAATGTGATTAGTGCCATTATCCTCCAGGACTCAGAATATTGCCTTGAGACAAGGGCTTTCCGGCATAAGCTATGGATCAATAAAAAGGATTAAGCAGCAATACTTCAGAAACGCTCAGAAGTAAAATATCAGGTTTTATCTCAGATTTCTCCAAAGCTGTGCCTGAGAAGAAACTCTTAAACTTAAGACCCATCTCCCAGTCTCAGGCTCTTTGCATCAGACGCAGGTGCTGCAGACCATGCAACTGCAAAGGAAGAAGGAGAGGGAGAGAGGCCATGCCAATCCCCCCCGAAGGGGCGTGCACCAGCTAAACCCGGCTGCTATCTGTCAGAGAGCAGGCAGCGCCCAGCCCCACGCTCACTCCCATGCCTCACCCGGGACAGTGCCGCCACCACACCGGGGACACTCACATCTCCCTGGGACGGGACGGGCAGCCAGCGCCGTACCCAAATCATATTTGCATTCTCCCTCAAAACTTAAGGCTGTGCATAAGTAAGGCGGTCGCTGCACAGGTGAGAGGTGAGGCAAGTTGTTTTCCTTAATTGAGCCTATTAGTAGTAACAAGTCACTCCTGCTGGGTCTAAATAGCTCAGCGATAAATCCCAAGGCTGCTAAGCTGCCAGCCACCTCCAGTCAGTGCTCAGAGGCAGCTTTGCTCCTACAGACAGTGCTGGGTGAGTATTGCCACCTCTAACCATGCCTCTGGAGCAAGTCTTTGGGCTGATATGTTTGCAGCAAATGTTTTCCCTGCAGCTGTCTAGTCACCTTTAACTGAAGGTCCAAAGTGCCAGAGCCTCATCCTCAGGCAGCAACAGCGGGCACCCCCGGATTGGTATTCTGCAGGTCAGATGTCTGCACACGAGCAAAGACTATGACCCTGAGAAAGCTTTATGGTTTGTGGGGGTTTTTTTGTTTTTTTTTTTTAATTAAAAGAGATCTCGCCAGAGACTACTTGAGATGGAAATCCTTTTCACGGAATATTCTGGTACAATATTTAATGCAAAAATACCATCAACACATCATCTTTTAAAGTTCACACCACGGGCAACACCGGTATTAGGCACAGTAAGGAGAACCGCAGAGTACTTTTCTGAAAAGCCATCCAATAAATTAATCATTTTCTGTCTGAACTATTTGCAGAAACAACTGAATAAGCCAGAAAAGAAAAATTAAAATGTTCTAAGCAATTGCTTCACAGTGTCTTACAGAAAAGTCATTTAAAAATTATTACAAAAGCAATAACACTCAATCTCATAAAATGACACTATTTCAAATTAATCCACTACATGTTAATTCCTTCACCTTTGCCAACAATAAAGCATAATAAGAAAAAAAATGCTCCATAAAAAAAGTTGAAATTCAGTAAGCTTTGCCTGTTGCGTCTACAAAACCAACACCCCAAAAGCAGACTTAGCTTTCATCAAGTCCAGCTTCCAATAAATAACACTCAAGCATAAGTACGTGAAACTCATCTTGCAAACTCACCAAAATCGTCCGTATTCCAGGAGGCAGCCGTTTGTCCAGTTTGTGAAGTC
>NW_008825614.1:19809789-19816134 GCF_000699105.1 Pygoscelis adeliae
CAGCAGGAAAATGAAGGGAAAAAGAAGGGGGAGAGGAAAAAAAAAAAAGAGAACTCTTGAGATTCAATGAACAACGCAACACTACTGTTTTCTGTAAAGTCTTCATTACAGAATAGTTTCAGATAACTCATTAAATGGACTGAACATACACCCACATCCCTAACTTACTCTAAAAAGGAAGAAAATAAACACAATAGCAATGTCTTATTGATAAAAGAATAATAATTACCGTTTCATAATGATCTGTCAAGGGTGGTCTCATAAGGAAGATTTTGTAAGAGAGAGGGGGGTCAAATTTTTTACTGTACTCCTCTCCCCCCCCCCCCCCGGCTGTAACAGGTGGGCAACATCACATACAGAAAAGGTGTATTATTTTCTCATACTGCAGCCACTTCTAAACTGTTGATGATGAGATGTAACATTTGGCAAGGAAGAAAGTAATAAAACACCACAGGCCACAACGACTGATCATTTTCAGAATCCTCGGTCAAGGACAGGAGATTGATAATTTATTCTTTGTAATTAAGGGGGCTTGCAGCCTATCCCACAGCTAAGTATCTATGCACGGTTACACATCTGCAAACTGTCAAGAACACCCAAGCTGAAACAACAAATTTTCTGGATTTGGACCTCGAGCAATGTCCAGGTGACCAAACCCAGTAAGTGTCACTTCTCTCCTACTAATAAAAAGCCAAAGAACGAATTTTACAGCTTTCCCAGGCTCAGCGTTGATTTCTTTTGGCAACTGCTCGAAAACGTTAGACAAATTTAGCATTTGGTTTTTTTCCTTTTTTGTTTGGTTGAGGGTTTTTATTATTATTATTCCTTTGGAGAGGGAATGCTTCGAAGACATCTGTACAAAATGCCAATTCCTGTGGGTTAACGCTAAACAAATTGCATGCGCATATGTAACGTCAGTGAAAGGCATGCTCTTCTTTTGGCTGGAGAAACCAACTGCGTTTGCAAGTTAAGGAAGAGCACAAGGTCCCGAGTGCAGAGACACCAGATGACGAGAGCGCTGAAGCCTGCAGTGGAGAGGAGGCGGCGGTGGCGAAGGAAACGCTGCCATCTTCTCCCAGCAGCTGTATCATCATCAGATTGCCCATCGTGCAAACAGCGCCAAGGCTGACGAGATACCATGAAGCCAAAGGTCATTGCAAAGTCTCTCGCAACAGATTGAGAAATCTTTCCATTTCACACGTTTGGACCACCCCAATTCTTCAATTTGTTGTTGATTCTCAGGAACACGTGTATCCTCACAACTCAAGGATCTTCTGCCAGGTCCCAGTGAAGGGGCCTGGGGCCAGGGCAGCATTTTGGCTTCCAGAAATTCCAAGGCAGTGAGCTGCCCATGCAGACCCTGGTATGGTTTCTTTTTGATCCCTGTAGAAACCATGCCATATGAAGGCAAATTTATCTGTTGGTGTCAAAAAGGAAAACATAACTGGCATAGTCAACTAATTTGTAGCCCCCCTATGGATAATGGTTGATGAGTTACCTCCTCCTCTGCCTCCACGGCCCATTAATAAGACAGCATGAAAGACTGCAAAAGAAGGATGACGATTGCTCATGTCTTTACCACTTCGCTAGCGAGCGACTTTTTTTGTTGCTGTTTTTGTAGGAGTGCTTTTACAGAAGGAGCCTTTCCAACCCCTTCACGTGAAGGATATTGGAGAGGAAAGGGAAAAGAGAGTGCAAAGGATTTGCCTTCATTTCTGATTTCTCTTGTCAGTCTTGTGAACTGCACCCCTTCCCCAGAGATGTGACCATGCACCATTACTGTCAAGTGTGACTGCAGCTACAGATTGCCCTCAAGATATTACCTGCCTTTTCCCTCTGCAAGGGAAGTCGAGATTACTGGGAGGACATTTTTATTGGAGCAGACATGATTCCAAGCTGCTCCCAAGGAATGTAATGGCCACCGAGTGACCTGACTTAAATGTAGGACTTCAAATTAAGGAAAGCGAGATTCTGATGGTGGCATGGAGCAAGATGAACATTAATGAACTTACCAGGAGACGACAGGTCAAGAGGTCACAGGAAAGCAGATGTTGAGTAGGTGGGAATGCCAGGAAATGTGGCGTGCAGAAAAGGAACAAAAGAGTATGGATGAATCTAAAACGGCAGAATTCAAGCAGGAGAGCTGCCGAACTCGTTTATTTAGGATGAGGAGGGGGTTGGAGAGAGGGATAGTAGTGCAGCATCCCCATTGACAATACTGCATATGCACTTCTGAGAACAAAAGGTAGTTGTTGAAGTTTGACATGTTATAGTGGGAAGCTTTCCATTAGCAACTCAAAAGGTTTGTGGGGAAAGAAAAAAAAAAAGACGTCACGATATGCTATGATGGGATGGGTGAATGGATGGATGGATAGGATGTAAATTGCCTTGAGCACTGCAGCAGCACCTACTGCCTACACTACATGCCAGTTGCTTGGGTCAGGGTGAGGAGAGATACATTAGCACAAGACCACAGAGACATTTTGCATTCCCCCTGCTCCTCTTCACATGCTATTTTTGTATGACACTGGTTATGGAACTGAAAACGTTGGTTCAGCTTCAGGCAGCAATTTTAGGGTCAATTGCTTCTTCAACAGACACTGAAATCACAATTTTTCAAGCATCAAATTAACTCTGAACATTTTAGGGGACAGTGAACTTTAGTTATGCATTATTACTGTGGGTCCCCCTCCTCAAAAGCCTATCTCGTAACCCCTCTTGATATGCCAGGTGCTCTTTTTTCTAGGATCACACTTTAAGATGAACTCTGCACTTACACTACTTGCTTTTTGCTCCATCAACTCATTCCCGACTGTTACACACTCTCCAGCGTACAGATCTCAAGTGAAGGAACACACTTTCAAACCCATGTGAAGCATTTTATCCATTTATCACAAAAGTACATCAATATAGGTTTTCCAGCTGAAAGCTTTTGAAAGTTTCCTCAAAACTTTTATGGTTCAGCTTGGATCCACTCCTAATCCACATGCAGGCTAAAAGACTCATCTGGCACCAGCGCACCATGAAATAAACGAACAATAAAGCCTTAATGAGGTTGGTTGTCCAACAAAACCCCCCCAAAACAGGGCTATGCATCTTCCCCTAATACTGTCATTACAATACAGAACAACTACAAGCCTTGATGCTGCAACTGATTTCACTCTGGATCCAGCTGAAGCAAACCGGTACTTAACCAGCATCCCAGCCAATGCTCCAGCGGGCTAGGAGAGATGGAAACTAATAGAAACTGGAAAGCCATTGCTGGGGATGATGTCAGATTCTGATTTATGATTTCACCTGCCAGTGGAACTTCTAGGACAGAATCAAACTTTTGTATTTTACTCTTCTATGCAAACGATACTAAAGTGTGCATATGAAAAAATGTTCTTTAAAATGGAAAAGACCGTCCAGCAATATCCTGCAAATTCTATACAGCTTCAGTTAATCTCAATAAGAACTGCTATTTTGTATCAAAATGGGATGTTCATAAAACTTTATGGAAATAAGATAGTTGACATGTGAAATGATGAAATCAGCAGTGCTATGGAGATTTAACAGTTAAGCGATACATAATGTGGAGTTGAGTTTGGTTTGTTGGGTCTCCATTTCAGGTCTACATCCCTACCTCCACAGCTTGATATCTGACCGTCAAGACAACTGTGAAAGCTTATCACATCATGAGCAATGAGCTATAATACTGAAAATTCCCACTTGCTTTCAGTAAAGCAAAGGCAGCATTAAACTTCAGCAGTATCAAAATCTCTCCTCTATTTCTGCAATATAAAACCCAAGCGCTATTTGAGTTTCACAAAACACAAGCTGTGGTAAGTCCTCAGAAGGTGAGAAACTTCAGGTCCTAGCAAGGTTTTGTAGGTTCACCCAAGAACATCTCTATGAAAAAGCCATACATCCATATGTAAATAAACACATACATAAACATAGTATAAGTATGTATACACATGCAAATACATGTATACAATTTATATAAAGTGTGCTCATCACCCAGCAGGTGGCACTCATACCACAAGCTCCTGAGGCCGGAGCACTGTGGGAGCTGTGAGCAGGCACTGCTCTACAGGAGGCACCATCTTCCTGAAAGGTAAAACCACCATGGGCACGAAAGCATCCACCACCCTTTTGCAGGGCCTGAAATGTCCAGTCCAGCATCCGGGCCAAAACCCCATGAAGCCTACTGGCCGGGCACCACCTCCATTAATTCCCTCCACAGCTGCAAGACTTCCCTTCACTGTTGCTAATTCTCAAGTGCTCTTGCAGCCTTTCCAGAGGAGCAGCATTTTGAGGACTGAAAGGGTTCTGTAATATTTTTGACGTAGTAGCATCACATTATGATGTCAAGAACAATACAATTAAATGCAAAGCTTCCTTCAGACTTCATCACTCCTCCATTTAACGCACACAACTAGCTTTCAGTTAGTCCCACTAATAATTTGGGCTTTTGAAGATCTCATGAATGAGCAAATCAGAACTGGCAGAGGAAACGCTGTTTTCCTTTGATCAAAATTGAAGACTTGTTTTCACCCATGACTTAAGTGTCACTATCATATGTACATTCTTAATATACCTCTTCTTCAGCTGAGTGGTGCTTCAACTTCAGCTGAGTGGGTTTGTTTTTAAAAAAATATTTTCCTTTCAAATTCAATATTCCACCCATCTCCCTCCCCTCTTTAAAAAAAAAAAAAAACAAAAACGAAACAGTTTAGAAGCATCAATCTGAAAACATCAGCTCTGCGTGGAGCACTGCTGTTCCCCGTAAGAGCATGCCTCGTGTCAGATTGAAAGATGCCTTTCCAAGGTCATTTCATGTTCCAATGGGTTTGTTATGAAGTTGTGGAACGGCTGATAAGGTTGCATGAGATAGTAAAGTGCCTTCCTAAGCTAGTTCTGGGCAGTAATGTGCAACCAATATTTGAGCAAGGGACTTCTGTAACATTTACCTCTGAAAGAAACTTCATACACCGAGATACATGCTGCTGCAGGAAGGACAGTAGCACTGAAATGCTGATGATCTGTTTTCCTGCTATCTCCCAATTAAAAAAAAAAAAAGCCAAAGAAAAGGCCATTCTCTTGACAAATCTACATCAACTGCACATGTTTATGGCACTTGGCAAAGGGGGAGGAGGGTTCTAGGAACATTAGGGGGTACCTCTTCAGTAAGTTTTGTTAAAATACCCAACCCTTCGTACTAATGAGAATCTGATGTTAAAAACTGTTCAATTCAAAATCAATAGTGATACTTGCAAGTTACAAAAACAAGGATACCAGAGTACCTCCCTATTAGGTACCAGGACCAACAATTTCCAAGGTCAAAAAGAAATAAAAAGAAAAAAATCCCAAAGCATATCTAAGAATGTTTCTTTGAAAGTCTTGAAGTGACAGTTTGAGGAATGATGATCCAGTATTTTTAGACTACTTCTAATATAGCCCAAAAATGGAGGAAACCATGTAACAGTATCCCCTTAGTAAGCTTTTAATACTGCCTAAGCCTATCCCAAACTCTGAAAGAAGGTAAGCATCTGGCGGTACACCGCTTTTCAACCATTATGTCAGGGACTAAATCCTTCCCTGGAAAGAACAGGGGAACAAGCATACGAACTCCAGAGAGACAGAGAGAGAGGGGAAAGAAAATGAATCCTTCTCACAAATGGTTAGCTCCATCTTAATGAGGTTTAAAGCTTGACGAAGGATCACCAATTTGGGATCCAAAAATGCAAGCACTTGGCATTGAAACAGCCCTAGCCAAGGGGTGGTGGGGATGTTTTTTCACGTCCCAAATGACCATTTTGGGGGTCCAACAGCCTGTCAGGAAAAATTAGAAAAATGGCCACCCAGCGCTGAACTATGCACAAAATGCAGAGTTTCGGTGCTTCCAGTTCTGCATTGCACCCTGCACTCCCAGCCCCAGCCCCCGGCATTCCCCCATGCTCCCAACCAGCCCCGGCACCCCTCCGCGCCGCTTCCCGCTGGCAGAGAGCGTGGGGCTACGGATCCCTAAGCGCTATCCGCAATCACTCCCGGGGCTCTATTACTACTACTCTTCATTTTCCTGCTAGCACCACTTTTCTAATGAACTGCTGTTACTACAGAAATGTAAATGTCGACGGCTGAGTAGTTTGGGATTTTTTTTAAACATCCGAAAAGGTAGAGAAAAGGGGAGGGGGGACACACCACCTCATAAATATCCACTATTAAACATTTTTAACGCTAAAGACGCACTGACCCCGCCGACCGCCCGCAAAACCTTGCGGCTTCATCAGGACTGGCCTCAAACCTACACTAAACCACCCCCAAAACCGGCTTCAGCCGCCCCCACCGCCCCCGCCGGGC
>NW_008825614.1:19817176-19840259 GCF_000699105.1 Pygoscelis adeliae
CCCGGCCTCCCGCGGAGCTGGCGGTCGGGAGCAGGTGAGGAGCGGTGCGGCGCATCAGCTCCCCCTTCCACCACCCCACGGCCCTTTTTTTTACCCCAGAAAACAATAAAAGCGGCTCCGTGACGTTATTTTGTGCCATCGTTTCGTGCCATTAGGCGTACGAGGAGCCCGTTGCCGCAGCCGGCGCTGAGAGGCTCCGATGCAGGCGCTTGCCGCCCGGTCCGAACTAGTTGAACATGGTCTTCAATGCCCTGGGGAGGGAGGCAGCGGTAGCCCAGGCAGGGTGTAGCAGGGTGAGCGCTCCGTAACGGACCCAGGGAAACCACAAACTTCTTCGCAACAGCTGAAGGACAGGACCGGCTGAGCAGCCCCAGGAGTTCCCGAGCCGTACTGCCCGCCAGAAAACGCGAGCTCCCCGTCCTTTTGGTCTCCTTCCCTCAACAGCCCATAGCAATCTCCTGGGGGTTTTGTTTAAATTACAGGTAGCCCGTGCGCAAGTGCGCTTCAGACGCAGAGAGGGCCAGAGTATAGGAGGTGTGGGACAGAAACGAGAATACAGCTGCACCGGTGGGAGTGTGAAAAGACAGTTTGTCATCTCCAGATAGTGGGAATCCCCCCTTGGATTTGGAAGCGACCACCCTGAACCTCCGGAGAAGTGAGGTCACAGCTCTGGGAACACAAACATCCCAGGATGGGAAACCCTCAGACGGATTTGGAGGTGGTGGGGATACCGACGCAGAAGTGAGAAATTTCCTGGAGAAGAGCACACCGAGGAAGAACCAGAACTGCTCAGGGCTGACTTGTCTTGGGCAAAGTGGTTGTGAGACGTCCTACCAGGCGACGGGAAAAGTGTTCCCAGGCCAGCCACTTTGAGTGTCATGCCCAAGTCATTAAGGCCGAGATTATACCTGACCCTGCCAGGGTCTGTAAGTCACGACAAGGCTGACTTATGCCCCGTGGGAGGCAGCCAGAATCGCCTCATTTAGAAAGCCTGCCGGCTACGCTTAACGCTCTGCCCGACGGCGGGGAAGGCCTTCTCCCTCCCCGCGGCCGAGCGGCAGGGGCAGGCGGGGCCCCCTCCCAAACGCCGCGGCGCAAGGCTGCGGTGGGAAGGGCTGCGGCGTCCCTTGGCGCTCAGCCAGCAGCGCCTGCTGGTACCTCTGCCTGAAGTTTGCCCGCGGTGCAGATTATTGCTGAAATCCACCACACGTAGTCTTAAGAGTTCAAAGGATACCCGTGGGGAAGATCTCCTTGCGAGGGGGGCGCGGGGCGCTAGCTGCCTGTGGCAAAGGTTGAAGTTCCAATGAGGAAATTTTTGTTCAGCATGCGAGATAATTTTCCGCGATAAGTTATGCTTAGGTCGGCTCAGCGAGAACATCCTGCTGTCGAAGGGAGTTGTGTGGCAAGCAAATTTCCTGGTCCTGCATTTTTTATTTATTTTTTTTTTAACTGGGGAGCGATCTACAGTTACTGACTTTTACAGCTTTGCAAATTGATATGCAAGATGTGATGGGCTCAAAGAGCCAGAGGCAAAATTTAGTTAAATAGCCTGACTTGATTTTTCTGCTGTTTGGCAAAGCATTCATAGAAGCTGAAGTCCCAGGTCTATGGCAGGATGCACAGGACGAGGTGAGGGAGCTGGGACCCGGCCCTGGCCAATGCGTCGGCAGGCGTCCACCGGCCAAGAGCCGGCGTTGTCACAGCGGGGACACGGCTCCGGCTGGGGATGGAGGGGCAGGGCTTCTGAGCTGGAGCAGGGCTGCGAGGCAAGGAGCGAAGCTGCGAGCAGGAAAGTGGCTTCGGTCATGCCGGGCCGATTTCCACTGGCTATCACGGAAAGGACTGATGGTGTATCCCATGGTATAAGGGGTTTCTTACCTCTGCTAAGGTCGAGGGGGGCTCTGGGAAGAAACCAAGTGTGTAGAAAAAGTGCTATAAAATGAGTGCTAGGGGTGGGAAGGCTCCCAGGGGAAGCTGGTGCTCTGCCATGGACGGCAGCAGGTAGCTGGGGCTTTAGGGGAACTGGCTTCAGGCAATTCGGAAGCAATCGCCCAGCCCTACTTTATGGACAAAATGGCTGAAGCATATTTTGTTCTGCTGATGTGGGAAAAGGCCGCGCCTGTCCCTGTCAGGGAGGCATTAATTAAAGGAACTAATGGCAAGTTCCTAAAATATCCATCAGAGTGATCAGGATGTCTGCTGAGAGAAATCTGACTTGCTGGGCTTCAAGTTGTGCCAAGTCATTGTGTTCATCAGGAAATGAGAGTGTTCTGGGGCAGGTAAAACAGAAATAAATCACGCTGACCCTCCTCCGGTACTTTCTGCTCATATTTCCAAAGCCGCATTTCGGGAGGTGGCTTACATACGTTCATTACATATTTACTTAATAGGCTATAACAGCTCTGAGGCATCTTTTTTTGCTTATATTGTGGTTAATGCTTTTAGCGCATTGTAGAGGAGTCTCTCCTTACTAAAATTATCGTCCCCAGCACCCCTTTCTGACATTCCCCTGCTTAAGGATCCCTCACAGAGGCTGCATTAGAAGAATGTTAATCTGATTTACGGTAACCTGGCATGACAACTTGTGGTAATAGGTGATATAGAGTTGAAACCTTGCGACAGAGAGGACATTCATCTCTGACCGTGGTGTGAACGTGGAAGCCCCAGGGGGCTGGCTCGGGAGAGCACAGAGCTAGTGAGCACGGGGTGATGAACGAGGGGAAGTATTTACAGCATCACTCTAAAGAGCCATTTACACCAGAGAGCGTCATTATTTCCACACATATCAGTACTTCCTAGTGTGGGCTGGCCTCATATATCCAAACTTTTATGGGCCCTCCATATTATTTGTGTGGCAGTGGTGGGTTTTTTACTTTAAATGAACCTAATTAATAATGCTTCATCTGCCACTGCTTATTAACACACTGCCGGGAGACCGAGTGGTGGGAGAGGAGTGCCTGGCGGTCACTGCTCTTCAAACTCCGAAGGAGAAGTCCAGCCCTTCTTGAGCTCCATGCTCTGAGGATGAGGCCAGAGGCACAGATTTACAACTAAATTTGGGTTCACATAAAAGGAGTAATAAATACTATAGTAATACACTATGCAGACAGCCTTTTCTCTGTGGAAAGGCCTTTCTGAATGGTCTCTGCGGCCCTGCCATCGCTGGCGCACTGACTGGCAGCGCCGGCTCCTGGCATCCTCTGCCCCCCAGGTGCGTCCCACAGACCTTTCACCGCCGCACGGATCCTCGCTCCCATGCTGTGCAAATCGGTTCTTCAAAAGTTTTCTAGTCTGACAACTTACCTGCTTACAGCAAAATCCAAGAGCACTTGCTTAAATGCTCCGTTTCCAGTAAATGAAACTATACACCACAGCAGCAGCTTTGCCCATACTTGGTCATTTTAAATCGATGGGGTTTCTTAGAGGGACCAGGACAGTGTTTGTTATAATTTGCCAGTCCCTGAGGATTGCTTTCGAATCAGGGGCCATTATTATCTGGGATTAGAGCTATCCACAGCTTTATTTTTATACTATCATCAGCACACGTGATGTTTAAAAGACAAAAAGACAGAAAGAGGCAGCGTCTTTGCTCCAGCAAATATACCGTTTTGGGACTGAAACAGGTTTATTGAAATCAATGTGCACTTTATCATTGATTCCTTTGTGCAGTGAGGCCTCCTTTAAAGCTTGACAGCTTTTTCTTGTAAAGCTGAAATGAGACTAACCTGAAGTATCCACACTGAGTAGTTTGATATGATACTTCTCTCTCTCTCCAGACTTCTGAGACACTGCAGAATTACTTTTATTTAAAAATACGTTTATCATATTTACTGAAAGTGCCCAGGCTGCCTAAAACAATACAAAATGCATGCAAAATTCAATTTAGCATTGACAGGGGACTTGACCAGATGATCTAACTGGTCATTTATGGCTAGTTATGACTGTAATTACACGTCCACATCATGCCGTCTAATATTTTAAATTCATCCTACACCATATTTTCATTCAGTGAAAGGAATTTACTTTAGTATCATTCTTTCCCCATGTCACAAGTGCAATTTTTCACTGTTGATAAGAAAATGTAATTTTTTTGTTAAAGAATGGCAAATGAGAGAGCCATTGCTATGTCACCTGAGCTTTCCTTATTTATTGTCTCCTCATTTAGTGAATAATTTCAATGAATTTCAGAATAATAACAATCATCTGTAGTGCATATCTATCAAATTGTACAGAAAAGACTTTAAATAAATTACTGTGAGTTAGGATCTTGTCATATGAAATGCTGCTTTTGCAGCCTCCATAGCTTGGCCACCTAAAAGAAATAGCAAGAAATACATTATTTGACATTTTAAGTGACTGACAGCCTTCTACAAGGCTGTGACTAGCTTGGGGGATGAGGGGAGAGTCATGGATGTTGTTTACCTTGACTTTAGTAAGGCATTTGACATTGTTTCCTGTAAGACCCTCACAAGTAAGCTGATGATGTATGGGTTAGATAAGTGGACAGTGTGGTGGACTGAAAACTGTCCAAATGACCAGGTCCACAGGGTTGTGATCAATGGCACAAAGTCCATTTGGGGGCAAGTCACCAGAGGTGTACCCAAGGGCTCAATATTGGGGCCAATACTGTGTAACATCTTCATTAATGATCTGGATGATGGGGCAGAGTGCACCCTCAGCAAGTTTGAAGGTGACACAGAACTGGGAGGAGTGGCTGATACACCAGAGGCTTGTGCTGCCATCCAGAGGTACCTCGACAGGATGGAGAAATGGGCAGATTACAATCTCATGAAGTTCAATAAGGAGAAATGCAAAGTCCTCCACCTGGGGAAGAACAACCCCAGGCACCAATACAGGCTGGGGGTTGCCTGGCTGGAAAGCAGCTCTGCAGAAGAGGACCTGGAGGTCCTAGTGGACAACAAGCTGACGGTCAGCCAGTGCCCTCATAGCAAAGAAGGCCAATGGTATCCTGGGATGCATTAGGAGGAGTGTTGCCAGCAGGTCGAGGGAGGTGATCCTTCCCCCTCTACTCAGCACTGGTGAGGCCACACCTGGAGTGCTGGATCACGTTCCTGGCTCCCCAGTACCAGAGAGAGACACGGACTGACTGGAGAGAGTCCAACGAAGGGCCCTGAAGATCATTAAGGGACGCCGGCTTCTGAGGTATGAGGGGAGGCTGAGAACTGTGACTGCTCAGCCTGGAGAAGAGCAGGCTCAGGGGGATCTTACCCATGTGTATAAATACCTGAATGAAGACGAGGGAACCAGGCTCTTTTCAGTGGTGCCCAGTGACAGGACCAGATGCAATGGACACAAACTGAAACAGATGAAATTGCATCTGAACACAAAAAAACCCCACTTTTTACAGTGATGGTGATCAAACACTGGCACAGGTTTCCCAGAGAGGTTTTGGAGTCTCCCTCCTTGGAGATATTCAAAAGCCATCTGGACATGATCCTGGGCAAGTGTTTCTGGGTGGCCCTGCTTGAGCAGGAGGGTTGGGCCAGGTGACCTCCAGAAGTCCCTTCCAACCTCAGCCACCCTGTGATTCTGTGACTAATTCAGATGCCCCACAGAGCATTCCATTTTCTGACTTTGATGGAAGAAAATATGTTATACATCATCAACAACCTACCAGCATATTAAAACCATATTATGCTTGTAAAATAAAGAACATTTTTTCATCCATTGCCATCAAATTTATGTCTGCGTTAATCTGAAAAAATTAAATAAATCCACATGGATCTCCCAATTAGTGATGCAAAGTAGGTATATTCTTTAGGTTGAAATAAAAGTATTTCTGTTCAAAGTTTGGGATGGAACATGTACACTCCCGTGCTTCAAATTAAAACAAATTAGACAATTTCCAATCAGAATGCTGTGTCAAGATGAAGGAGATGGCAGTATTGCAGATTGGCCATTCTGGCCTATAATGGCTCATCAGTCCAGGCCAAAAGTGCAGTTGAACCAGAGAAACATCTGTCCTTGGTCTGGTTGACCTGAATGTGCAAGAGGCATATTGTGTTGTCGGACAGGACTGGTGGCTGTCTGCTAGTGTGAAGTCTGGACAATCACAGACCACACTGAAGTGGAAGGGCATGCTGATCGTCTTTCTTTCAAATGAAATGAAAGAGAAATTAAAGCCTCATTTGTTTAGTGGTAATTGAAACAAGACGAGCCACCGCCCAAGGTGCAACACAATATAGGAAGGCTGGATTGGGAGCTCGGCCATGTGGCTGGAGGGGTTTCACTGGAAATTGGTTGCAAAAACAGGAAACGGGGCATTGATTTGGTTGAAGCTCTGCATTAGCTTGTGGGTGGAAAGAAGCACAAAGTGAGCAGGCAGCTGGACAGGCAGAGTGCGTGTGTGGCCCCAGAAAGGTAGCCAAGAATAAATTACTTTTTTTCTTTCCAGCCCTGAAAAGCCTGGAAAAAGATCTCGCAAACAAGAAGACAGCTTCTAACTGTATGGTTCTCCTGTGTTTTAGCGGAAAAAATATTTATATTTTAACAAACAGATTCTACCCGACTCGTAAAAACAATTACTACTTGAAGAGACCCTAGAACTCTGGGAACTTTGGCTTCCTGCAAGGAGCAGCCTTATCTAACTGCAACATCGTATAACCTACAGCGCTCCAATCAGTCTCCCATAAAGCTGGCTAGAGACCCATCTCGCTATCAATTAGAACTCTTCTCACAAAACAGTCTGAAAAAGATGTATATTACAGCCTCGGAGCTATACAGCTTCTCCCACAAAGTTATGAAACCTTTCTTCCTTTAGGGATAAACAGTAAAGCAACATCTAATTTGTATGAATAACTCTTTCAGCTGCTTAAATACTGGTAGCCTGATGAATTTTTTAAGCTGTTCTGATTTCTCGGAATGTATTAATCTTTCACACCTTCAGATGGTTCTCCAGGTAAGGTTTTATGTCTGGGACATTCTGTGGCATGAAAAAAACCAGACACTTGATGCCAAAAAACCCTCTTACCTGGCTCTAGCGATTCAGTCTATTCATGGTTCTTGTCGAACTGAGAATTTGCAGAAATGAGTAATCGTGCACGGACTACTGCTTTTTTCTTGCCAACACCTCATCTTTAAATGCAATGCCATTTGTGTACAGAGCTATCCAGATGTGTGTCGCAGCTTGATTTCCTGGGGCTGTCTGTGGAAACGCTTCAAGAGAAGCAGTGCTCTCTACCCAGTGACATGATAAATCCCTTCAGGATGCTATATAGTACTAGAGCAGCAAAGCTTTATTACATTTGCCTTAAATGTGTCCCTTTTCAGTTTGTTGAAAAGCCATCCTCCCTTATGAACATGTTCACGAAGCCCAGAGAAAATGCATTTTGTCATGTCTGACTGAACCTTTTTTAATTTGACAGTGGAAATTGTGATTCTGTAGTCTGAGCTGTTTGTTTGTAATCTGGACTTTTTCACTGATAAAACAAAACTAGCTCTAATTTGAAGGTGAAAATTCTAGCCCGCATTTCTGTGCCAACACTGACAGAAGAAGTCTAGCAACGCAAGGGGACAGAAATGTATGCCTTAATCCTCTGAACCAACAGATGCCTCGTAGTTAGACAGATGAATATTTATTTGGAATATTTATTTGGCGTACCCCCTATCAGTCCCTGCCTCTCACTACCCCGTTGCAATGCTAAGGACCCAAAGCGTGGCATGGCAGCTCCCCCATTTTTGTCTTCTCGTGCACCCGATTTGTGGAAGCGGAGGGAAGCTTCTGGCAAGAGCTGAGGTGGAAAGTGTGCGTAGCCCTCGGAGGTGGGAGGTGAGCCGTGATATGCTGGGAGAGGGGAGGAGAGAAGGATTCAGATCCCCCTGAGTTTGGGACGAGCCTAAAGATTGCAATCTTACAAACATTTGCAAGTTGCAGATTCCCTTGCTTTTGACGTCTCTTTTTTTTTTTAACAATGTGCAATAGTGGAGGCTTATAATTGCACCTTCCTATAGCAACTGTACTTGTGTTTTAGCCCTGGTGCAGCAGTGGGAGCTCGAACCATGGTGCAGGACCTCCAGCTCTTTTTCCCGGGGTGGATTTCCCATGAAAGAGCTGGGTTGCGGTGGCAGTGCCTGCTTTTAGGCCTGCCTTGTGCAGGGCAAGCTCCATATTGTGAGGGCTTGTGCACGCTGCTGCTGGGAACGCCCGCCTCCAAGGCTGTTTTGGGACTTATTCATCCCAGTTTGGGTAGATGGGCTGGGAATCAGAGCTGGGGCCAAGGCAGGCACTGTGATTTACAGGGCTCGCCCCGCTCTGCCCTGCCTGTGCTCTCCCTCTCGCAGCCCCTGGCCACAACCCCAGCCGGGTGGTCTTGAGAAAACAGCCCTGTCCTGCCTCCGGCCAGGCAGGCGCTGCATCTGCCGAGATAGGTGGGCTAGGACGGACATGGAGAGCCAGGTCCAGCTGTAGGGGAGGCTGGTTTTATTTCCATGTGAGCTGCCACGAGCCTAAGAAGACGTTTAGCAACGCATGCTCATATAGCTGCCTTTTTACTATTTTCTTTTAAAGCTTAGGCTTTTATAGAGGAGAAAATAAAGATGACAAGTGAGCTGAAAACATTCTGAGGATCAGAAAATTTGTAAAGGTGCTTCCTGACAGCCACTATATTTTGATTATGGCATTCCTCTATGGCATTTACAGTTACCGCTACAGTTACTATTACAACCCTTTAGGTTGTCGTATGTGATTTTACAGCACGGATCACGGACCTGTTACAAAAGGACCATTGCACATACTGAAGATTGATAATCTGCAGAAAATGCTATATTAAAAAAAAATATGCTTGAAGCAGGAGTATCTAATGGACTTACACATGTTTTCAGACCATACTGTTCTCCTTGAATAGCCCACAGATTTCAAATTCTGGAGAGGAAGGGTTAAACCTCCTGACAGCTGCAAAAGTTTTCACAAAAGCAAGTGGTATGTGTATCGTTAAAAAAATCCAGAAAATTAGTCCAGCCCCTCCACAGTAGTAACTGAAAGGCAGAAGATAATAATTCCTCAGAGAGATAATGTTTGTCTCGGGTGAGTATCAATGTGGAATCTTTTTTTTTTAATTTAATTACCTATTTTAAATAAAGGGATCAAAACTAATGATTAAAACAGGACCACAAATAAGCTTCTTACTTATTATAGAAAGAAAGAGATTATTAACATTCATGAGGGCCCTACTTAAAAAACAAAAGACTTCAAATGAGCTGAAGGATGAATTAGATCCTGCAAACAATAGGTAATGCATTAAGAAATATAGAATAGCATCAATTAGGCTCAGTAACTACAAATATGTTGACAGATTTGACTACTTTTATACGATTTACTAACTCCACACAGTAAGATCAAATGCATGCAATTGCCAAAGCAGTGAAGTGGATATATGTAAGTTCAGTTCTTCTTTGACACCAGTAGCATCTTTCTTAATCATATGAGTGGAGGAAAAAAGCTTTCCAAAACTGAAGCCATAATTTTTCAAATGTTCTGGAAAGACAGCAAATCTGTAAGTGAAGGATACAGCTTGTCCACTTTTGAAACTTGGCCCCACAGAAGACAGCCATCTGCTTTACTTATGTTGTCTAACCTGAATGTTACTGTGGAGACTAGGTGTAACAAAAATCTAAACATACAGCCAAACCCTACCTGTCATTAATGCGCTTTTTATGAGTGAGACTGGATGGTCATCACTTATGGTCATCACTTCAGTGAGGGAATTTAAAACAGCACGTAAAGAGCAGCAGGATTGTATCTTGGGATATTAACAATGCGGGAAGGGTCATATGTCTTCGGACTTCAGAGTGTTACTTCTATAAAGACTAAAGAATATAAAAAGTCCTTAAAGAATAAGAATGAATACACATTTCTATGTATGTATTATTTTAGTGAAAGCTGTAACTTTTTCTATGGATTATTTATGGCATTTTGTCCCACTACACTATACCTTACACATGTAATCTAGCAGGCTGTCTTGCTTGCAGTGATGAAGACTCGTTTTGTTAGTCTGTTTTTCACAAACAAATTTATGTGCTAAAAACCTTTCCTAGCTGCTTTCAACCATACCTGCCCATACTGTGCCATACACGTCATATGCCGGAGTCGTGGGCAGTGTAAAGGAGTGTACGGCACTGATTTCAGTAGGGCCCCCATGATCCTCCTTGGCAGAGAGCGGAGCCAAGTGGCACCTGTGCAGGAGAACAGATATAAAACCTTAAAAGCATGATCAGCAGTTTGGGAAGAAGGTCAACTATGTGTTTTATGTGTTACCATTTCTCTGATAAGCCTGTGGCTGTGCCAGTTCAGAGGACGTACTGTGCCTTCAAAATTAGTATTACAGTCAGACTTGTCACTTAGCATTTACGCCTGATAAAAGAAACTTTCACATTTTTGTGTTATTTACAAAACTGGTTTTAATATGTTTTACATTCTTTTGATAAGATTGTATGCGGTTTTAGTCCTTGAGCACCTTGCTCAGTAAAGCATCTAAAAGAATAAAATTACTTTTAAACATAACCATTAAGTGCTCCCCTGAATTAGAACACTGTTGACTAAATTTCATGCCTATAATAAAGGTAATAAAGCAGGTTACTGGAGCAGGATTTGAGATTTTAATTCAGATTTTTAATAAGACAGAAGGAAAATGGCGAATGGATATTGACTACCAAAGGTTACTGTGATGAAAGGTAAAGGCTGAGAGACAGTTCAATCAGCACGACGGTGACAAGGAACTTTTCCTCACACGGAAGATGAATTTGTGATACTATGGATTGCTCTATCTTAGACAGGATAACTTTTCCCAAGTCTTATGTGGAAACTTTCAATTTATATTGCATTAAAACATCCTACATCGACACTAGATGTTTGTAGGAATTGCATAGTTTTTTATTCATTATCCTTTGTAAATTAAGTCACTATACAGAGAGTAAATCCTATGGAATAATATGGATGTTGCAGTAGAAGTAACAGTAAAATTTCAACTCACAAACAAATTTTGGGGTTGCAGAAATGCTTTTTCTGAAAAATGAAAATACTTTTGACTGAACTCCAGAATGGGAAAAAAAAAATCAATAGCATTCATTGGCAAAACCATTCCATCTATTAACAGGGGAGGAACGACTCAGAATTAAAGATTTGACAGCATAAACTCAATATTCTTAACTTCAGAATTCTATAATTAAAATCCTAGATTTATAACCTCAGTCCTACAAACATATCTGTAGCAAATGCTATCAAATGACAATATGATAAACTAGGATAGTTTATTATCCATTTTTATCTACTCCTCGGTTTAACTGTATTTTGGTCTAGAAAATATTACCATTCCAAAATGAAAAAAGTGCCTTGGGACTGTAGATATCATCTGCTTTATCTTGCTTATAGGCAGGAAACCATCAGCAATTGCTCCTAAAGTACATTTCAAATTTTGTTCCAGTCTGTGACTGGCCGATGCGGCTGATACAGATACTAATGGCCCAGCTCAGACTTGAGAGAGGTGGATATCATGCTGTCAGACTCAAATGCAATTTCGCTCGCTGTCCCCCAGGCCCAGGCAAGGTCTTAATAAATAACTAATCCTGTGGAGAACTCTAAAACCTCCAGGCTGTGAGACGTGGGTTTGGACATCTCCAGTTTGCTTTGGACAATAACCCTTTAGGACTTAAGAGTTGCGGGAACTGCTTGGCACAACCAAATGCGTCCTGCAGACTTCAGACCATCTCCCATGTAATAGGTGTAATAGGAGGGAACGTTTCCAGGTTCCCATGTCAGCATTTTGGACCTAGAGAGATAAGGAATGTTTTCAAACACTCCGTGTGCTTCCAGCAAAATGGGAAACTGTCTCCTCTGGGTAATGAGCAAACAGTACATCTGGGTAACTCTTACCAGGATGGTGACGGCTCCTGTGGTTGGTTCTTATCTGAATATTTTTTTCTGAATAGAAATAGAAATAGGGCCATTCTCACTAGTCTAAATTAATTCCACCTTGTAAAAATGGTAATAAACTAACATTTGTTATGAAATAAAAATGAATTAATAATATGGAGAAAATACATCTGAATTCTCTTTACTAGCAGTTTAGGCAAATACTGTGAGGTACTTTATAGGTTTCTGTTCCTTAGCTCCTACAAATGCTACTGGTTATTTTTTCAAAATGGCTTTCTAGGAATATTTTGCAATATGTATTTAAGAATGATGTCTCAATAAAAATTTTCACCAGTGAACTTTCGTACTGCTGGTGAACACAAACACGAAGATTTTGAGAATCAAACTTGCTTCAAAGTCTATCAAATAGCCATTGAAATCCCTCACCTTTCCAGTCATTATTTGCCTTTCCTTTTCCTAAAGTCTACCTCAGTCAGTCCAGCTCTTGCAAATGGCCCCTTTGCACTGCACTGCAAAGCCCTGTTGGCCTGGGGATAACTCTAGGGCTGCCTACAATTGTCTCTGAGTGGCTTCAGCTACGGGCTGGCACCTAAGAGAGGTAAAAATGACTCAGCTACTTTCTGGCCAGCATTTTTGGCTCCTTGCAAAATAAATGATGCAGTAACCATCCTTATTCCTCTAATTTCTACGATAAGCAATTTTTAAAAACTACTTTAACCATTTTTGCAAATACATGTTCTACATTGTATCTGGTTTATATATATGTTTATTCACTTGGAAAGAAAGAAAATTGGGCGAAAAAGAAATCCCTTCTTAAGTTGCTGAACAAAATAAAATTACAATAACGTATATAGGTGGAAGAAAAAATGCATTAATTCTGTGTTTTGATTAATAAACTGTTTGCAGGAAGAAATACTGTATTAGAGCAAAAGCTATACGAGGTAACAGATACTTTCTTGGTTACAAAATTCTCATTTTTCAATGAAAATAGTTTTCAAAGTAGAAACATCATCATATTGCTTATGCAAACTATTTGAGCTAAGTGAAGGACTTTTCAAAGAGTCTCCAAATCCTTTTTTTACTTTAGCAAAGACCTCTGCCATTGATTTAATACTCTTTTTATGGATGAAAACATTATTCAAGAATGAGAAATGTTTCCACTGAAATCACTTATCAAATAATAAGCCATTAGCTTGTTTTCTTTCTGGAGGGGGTGATGCCAAACAAATGACTTTTATTATAGGTCAAATATCACCAGTACTGAGAGCCTTGGACCTAGTTTTTAAATGCTGCGGTGGATCTATAGCAATTCACTTTCCACTGCTGAGGACTTCTGAGATCCCAGCTCATCAAAACGTATTTATTCAGCCCAGCTTACCCATTCAGCTCCAGTTCAGGCCTCTTCTTCACAGGAGGAGAACTTCACTGAAGAGTCAGAGGACACAGGAACAAAGAGAAGGGTTTTGTTTGTTTGTTTATAATTCTCTTTTGTGAGATCCCCCAGGAGTAAAAAAGAGAATAGTTCACAGTCTGGTAAGATCAGAACAACAAAAGTATTTGCAGCATGGCACACAATAAAGCACTGCTTACTTGGGAATATTGTACTCCCAGCCAGCACCATCCTGTGAGACTCACAGATCAGCTCCAGACCCTGCCGCAGACTTGCTTCAGGAGCTAAGATTCCCCTCACCTCCAGAGACTTTTCTTCCCTGGAGAGCCCTAAGAGACTGATGCAAAACAGATCTGACCCTCTACAGAATATCTGGTTATTTTTCTAATTTTTTCCTTTATGGATGGGTAGATTTTTAAATATTACTTTAAAATTTGCGGTTCGTTTTCGTTTCCAGTGACAATGTTCATATCCCAGTCAATTGGTATTTATTTTACAAGCATATTTTCTTTAATCATGTCATGGAGCAGACCACTAATTCTCTCCTTCTGGATGGCTGTGGTGAGACCACACATGCTCTCTGCTCTGAGCACTAGCAGACTGGAAAGAGATGAGAAGACAGAGCAAGAACAAAATACCATTAGAAACCCAATGCTGTTCCCATCTGAATTGTTCTTATATGGTTCCTTACCGGGCCGGCAAGTTTCAGGATCTTCAGGCTCCATGACCCGGCTATCAATCCTTTTTTTCCACTGGTTTATCATTCCAAAAGTGATGGCAAAGCTGCATCCAAAGAGCTATCAATTAGCCCTTGGAGGTAGTCCAAACTAACCAGTAGCCCACGCTGTATTTTTTGGTTAAGAGACACTAAGATCAGAAAAGGACGTATTGAGATGATAAGCCTGAGTAAATAAAGGGCTTCTGTGGAGTACCTAACGAGGGAAGTTTTGAAGTGCAGCACACCAGTTTTATGGAGGGATGACACTGATGGGAAATCAAGTCTCTATATGAAAGTGCTCATTGATTAGTTATTTCCAAAAGCACAACTGGGATCTATTTTGAGCACACAGTGGGTACTCATCCAAACTATGCTTTCCCTATTTCAAGCAAATTGGCAAGCTGGAAAAGTTTGGCACAACTACCTGGACTGTACTGGCCTCCATTTTAAAGGGAATTGCAATTTGAATTTCAGTCTCACCTAGAGATAATTCTGAGAAGAAACTTGTGTTTCCGGATTTGAAACTACAAAATCAAAGCATTCAATTTGATTTTGACAGCGGTGTTACTGTCTAAAGGAGAAACAGACTGTGGTAAGTACTCCTGCCTTGACATAAAAAGCTCTCTTTTAGCTTCCTGTCTAAGATGACATCATCAGGGAGACAACTTTCAGTAGCATGGGTCTCACCTGAACATCTGGAAAGAAAGCAGTAGTTCGGAGACCTGGTTGTTCAGTTTGTACCATCTGTGCAGTTGCTGGGGCAGATGTCTATACCTCTGCTGATGGAAGCGACGTTGGAGAATCAGTCTGAAAGTGTCGGCGACTGCCCCCATCTCTGCAGCACGCCTGGTGACGTTCACATTGAGTGTGTTTCGCAGCCAGGGATTCAGATATAGTCTTTCTCTTCAGGACCGTAACTCTAGCTCCTAGTCTTACCTTAAACCCATGGTTTTTAAAGATAAATTCTATAAAATATTTTGTTATTTTATGGACATTACAAACACTCAGAGAAGTGATGGCTTGCAATGCGTGCTCCCCATAGTGGCCCGCTGGTGGCCTCATGGGGATGGGTGCCCTGTTTGCAGATTCTTCGCGTTGCAGCTCTTAATTTGGGCACCTTCCTCTGCTAGCACCCGAAGTTAGGTGTCTGTGCCCTTCCTCAAATAGCCTGGGCTGCTCCTTCTAGGTCTGCCTCTCCTGTTGACCAATATTATATTTAGCAGCAGAGGTGCCTGGGGCTGAGGTTGGCTAGCGGCACAGCCAGAACCATTCACCCAATGGCCACAGGCATGTTCAGGAGCTGTTTGGGAGCTCAGCCTGCCCCAGCCGCAAGACTTGCTTTGGCACAGGAGCTGCCGTGCGTGGGCCACCCTTCGGGCACTGCACCAGACAGAAAGCCCAGCACTGTGCGTTACAGACCACAGGGTTTGCAGGGGAATCCAACTATTCAGCAGCTCAAAGCCATACTATGGCACTTTTACATAAACCTGTCTCTTATACTTAAACTCTCCATTTTTAACCTCTGTCCTCTCGCATAGAGTGTGTATTTTGTGATCATTATTTTTGTCCACACATCCAGCACACACACTCTAGGTCATTACCAGCCCCGTGAGCTCTGTTTGTGCCATGTATCTTTAGGATATATTCCCACTCTTCTTACCTCCCTACCCACAACACTTCTGGTGGCATTTCCAGTCATCTGTTAACTTCTGCTTCCAACTTCTGATGGACCTCAGGCCTCCCACTTGTTAGTCTATTCTCTAGCTACCCATCTCTCATGCTCTCAAGCTTTCCTTTACTTCAGTTGCATAATCATAGTAACGCAATTTCTTGTTCTTCAGGCCTTCATAGCTTTGCTTTAACCTATGGACAACAACTGTCATCAAGGATAAAAAGATGTAGCAAATCTTTGCTTACTACAGTCCTCCATGCCAGATTGCCTTCTGGGAGATTATTCAATGCAACTTTCAATTTGTATATCAGTAACTGAAAGGATGTAGTTTGTGATTGTCACTGATCAAGAGTAAGTCTGTAATTCAGTTTTCATTTGAAACGACCGATTGATTCAAATGTTTCAAGCAAAGCGTCTTAGCTTCAACTGAAAAAAAGCTTTGGGTGGATGGTGAAATAAATCAAGAGTTTATTTGCTAGTTTTTAACAGGCCATTTGCTCAAGGTGGAATATGGCCTCTGGCACAGCATATGCAACAACCAGTGAAAAGTGCTCGTACTGAGGAAGCGGCAGCTACCGTCTACTATTTTTCTGACAAATATTTATCTGTATGTGTTGCATTATTTTTCTAGCCAACATCTTCGTTACCAGCTCTTCAACAAACTGGAATGAAACTGTCTGAAATGCAATGGCAGATCCATATAAATGCGATCATGAACATCTTATTATATCAAACTGAATATAAAAATGAATATTAAAATCAGTATTATATTGAATTAAATGTGCATTACTGCCTGCAAAATATTCCTTGTGCTCTTAATTTCAGCACTGAATTTTATTTATCTTCTCCCAAACTGTTCCTTTTCAAAATGTGTCTCAGGCTGTCGGACTGACAATGCCGAATTACCTTGTAGCCCAGGAATTTTGGGGCGGAATCTGGAGGTTTTGGTGACTGGGCAGGCGGGTGGTGCATCAGGCACACAGTGAAAAATGTGGGAGGTGGTTTGGGAATGTAATAAGAGCACATTAACTGGATGTTTCTGCTAGAGTATTCAGTAGCAAAATATTTAATGATGCTGACATTTAAATTGTGATAATTAGATTTCCTAGTTAGCACCACATTGAGAAGAATGGGAACAGTTTATATATTGCTCAGAGCTATTATTTCAGACTGTCTGCAAACTCTGATTGGCAAGAATGACCTGGTTCATATTCTATTTATATATGAGTTTTATTTTGGCTTTAATGAAAGCTTAGCTTCTGGATCGCAGTTCTCTACCATTATGTGGCTCTGTGAGGATGGGAATCACAAAAGGCTTGCTTTCAGCCAAGCTCAGAGCTCCTCTAGTGAGATAGCCCCACAACGCATTACCTCTGCAAATACTGGTCTGCAAATATGGCCGTGACACCTACCATAGGTTTCGAGGGAAGGGAGGTTATCTTAATGTCTTAGAAGGTACACTGGGTGTTTGAGCAGAAAACATTTTCTTTGCAAAAAGACTGCAGGAGGAGCAAAGTAAACACTTGCCATTATTACTTCTCCAAGACATTTGTCCCCTTGCCCTAAGAGGTTTGCTACACCAGGCAGAATGGAGGGCAGCACCCGCCGTGACACAGACTGACAGTCTCCATCTGACGGCCAGTTTTGCTGCCTTTTGCAGTTACTGTGGGGAGGCGATCCATCTGAAAAAACATCTTCTGCCAGCTGACTTTTTCCCCCCATAGTGTTTTTGCAACAGAACAGCTTTGGTGGATGGGATGAGGAAAGAATCTACTGTCCTGCCCATTTTAAGAAATATTACAATCATTCTCTTCTTTTTATCCTTTGGGCAGGGGACTCGCCTCACCATTGACTGTTCCTTTGGCCCACATGATAAATGAATTATTTCAGTTTGGACATCCTTGTCAGAGCTTTGGGGAAGGCAGCTTGTCATATGAAGTGCTGCCTGCGGCCAGCTTACTCCACAGCCAGGTGTGGCTGTATGCAAGTGCAAGCCCTGGAAGGAGGGAGCCCATCACCCTGGTGTGGGGGCTCCTGCCAGCTGAAGGGGCAGGAATGACTGCCTGGGATTGAAGATGGGAAGGAGCCTGAAAGGAGGTGCGTCTGAGGAGGTGGCATTGCTGAGGGAGGACCTGTTTGTGGGAAAAGAGGGCTAGAGTAGGACTGGAGAGGCAAAATAAGTGCATGTGGGATAAACGGTGGGATGCAGGGATGCGTGGTGGAGATGGATGGAGATAAAAGACCAAATGATATGGGTAAGAGCAAAGGGAAGTGAAAAGAGAGAGCACGGAGACAGACGGTCTGTAGCCACTGGGGTCTTCTGCCCTCCAAGAAGCCTGGCTGATCCCAGAGGCATCTCCACCCTCCTGCTGCAAGTCAATATCTAAGAAATCCAATAACAATGTGTGAATCTCACCTTCCCTCATTTTGAAGCAGCTGGCTTACAGTCTAGCACAACCCCCCACAGCTCCACTAGCAAAAGTGATCAGGAAGCAAAGATTTATGCTGTACTTGTGGGGGATAAACAATACTGCTGCTAAAGTTCAAATGATGCATGCCTGTTTTTTTGAGAAATCATTAAGCCCTCCAGAACAACTCCAAACGAGCCTTTTCATTAAAAAAAAAAAAAAGGCTGCAGAACAAAGCACTCAGAATTTAAGAAAAGGATCCAGAATTAACAGGGACTCAGTACACTCCCCACGCGTGTGCTCACTGTGAGACAGTCTTTAATTAAGTAACCATGTAATATTTCATTCACAAGACCTTTGCCTGATTCCACACATAGGGCAATGAGTCTTCACAATTTTTGCCACTCTTGTAAAGCACATTTCTGTAGCAGGCATTTTATTTTGCTCCACAGTAATTAAATGTATTTATTGAGCTGTGGTAGGTTAACAGGGGAACTATCTGAGGAGGAGCAGAAGGGAGGAATGACTTGACAAGTAACTAATCATTCATAAAATTCTTATAGTGACAGTTCCTACAGAGATTTCTGAATTTGCAAACTGCCTCATCTCTGCTTTATTTTTTTACTGTGCAAATCAGGCATTATTTATTTTATCTGGCCTATATATATAGTAAAGGGTGAACTTACATAGCAACCTTCCCCTTGGAGGAAGCACTAAGATGGTCTTTTGACCTATATTACTGTTTATTTTCATGAAACTTTCAGGACCTGAATAATGCATAACTTTAGACCTGCTGTCAAATCTGGCAGTGGAGAGAGACTCCCCCAGCCCACTCTCGCACTCACAGTCGCACTCACAGTCACTCACAGTTACTCTGTCAATCAGTCACCTGAGTGTGAGCACCCAAGCCTTGTTTCCCTGGGCCAGACAGATTCACTCCACGTATGGGAGCTTGCCGAAGGTTTTTTCCAGTGTCTACAACATTAGACTTGCTCAGAAGGGTTTGACTCCCAGATTTGTGAAGCCTTATCCTGGGTTCCTGGGCAGGGAACGCCTGGCCGAATGGAAAGCACCGGTGCTGCCAAGCCAGGTCTGTAAGGGAGGGAGGCACCAAAATGCAGCCTGAGAATCCCTCCTGGGTGAGCATCATCGGCTGGACAGCCTTTAAAACCAAATGCACTGTTTCATCAGAAAGGATACCTCTGACCATACACATACCCTCGAGCTTGAAGTACCTGCAAACAGTCAATTTGCTCACAGTATGGAAGCTTATCATCAGGCAACTAATTCAGCTTTCCTCCACTGGGAGAATAAATTCTATTTACTTACCTGTTATCAGCAACAATAGTTGTTTAAAAAGAATTAAACAGAACATGAATGATTAGTCCTTTCTCCAGCTCTTTGAGGATCCAAGGTTATTTTTGTCATTCATCATGCCACATTCACACAAGCACGATTTCTTTCAAGGTACCAGTGCAGCTATCATGGTAACGGAGTGGATTATTCAGTGACGTGTTAGGCATTAGTAGCTGTTTTTCTCCCATCTTCACGGTAACATGCATATAAGATTTCTAAGGCTACCGTATGCCTTACAGCTTTTTCTCCCATACTTTATTTAGACAGGAGAACCTGTTGGTTTCTGTGTAAATTTCAGTGTCTAGAAATAAACTGCAGTCCTCTGAACTAAAACTGGAGTTCAGACATATCTCTCTGCTAGCAGAAAAGAATGAAAGTAGAACCTTTATTTATTTATTTACTTCCTTATTCTTTATCTGTATGGGTAAACAGCGAATCTTCTCTTCCGTTTCGCTGAAAAGTCTCTTACCAGGGCTCAGGTCCTTTTTTCTTCCCTGGGCATTCTCTTCATGGAGCTGCGGCTGGTCAAAATAGAGCCAGCAGAGCTGCAGCCATGCCCTTGCTTATTTGCTTGCTATTAAAGTCTGTCATTGGTTCTACAATAGACAATATAATTCCCGTTTGCAACAGGTGGCGGAGCAAATGCAATCCAGACAGGGACTCACCCGGCACAGCAGCTGTGGCTCTGCCTCCCCTGGGACACTCCATGAAAAAGTCAATACACTTCCAAGGCATGGTTTTTCCTAAAAACAGTCTGTGTGCTTGGATAGCATACACCTCCCTTGTCCTGACCCCAGCCTTTCTTCTCCTCCACCTGGCATGTTCACACTCTCCCATGAGTCTCTAAGCCAAGGCTCCTTCCTCAGGATCTGGAAGTCTGCTTGTCAATGCTGAAGATGAAGGTACACTCTCCTTCAGCAAGGTGGAGAGGCTGTTTTTCTCCCCAACAAATCTTAAGGGAGGGGGGTGGGCTCCCCTCACTGAAGGGGAGCTGCTGAAGGGGTCCAGTGCTGAAGGGGTAACACTGATCCCACTGCAGTCCAAGTCTTCTCTCTTTCTTCCCTTCCTTTACTGCCTCAGAAGTCCCTCACTCATTCAGCTGTCTGTGGACTAGGAAAATGGGGGAGATAAGGGAGGGGGGGGAGGAGAGGTGTACAGGTTATCAGAGAACAGATAGCCTAAGTGGTGCACTCATATTCTCTCATTTTAGAAACACCAAATGTATATGCTGTCTCTTTCTGTCTGGCACCTCCGAGGATCTCATCTTGCCATTCCTGATCATCAACAGTGCTGATGAAAGAGTGCTGATGCTCAAACTCCCCTTTTCAAAGCATGTCCATGCTGTGTGGGATCTCACATGGAGAAAGAAGACCCATGGGGATAGTGCTTGCATTGAATGAAGAATGATTATTGCTCTTTGTGGAGGAAACATGAGTGCATTACAGGACAGTCCCACTAAAAAAACAAAATGAAGAGAAATGGCTGTGAATGAACTTCACTGAAGCACTCTGAGGCCCCAGCTCGCTTTTCAGCTGAACTAATATTAAGATCACTTTTTAACTGATTTAATTCTAGTTAAGCGAAGGGAGTGACTGGTAGGTCTGACGGGAAAATGAAAGAAATGCAACTGAGAAGAAAACCTGCCGCTGCACTGGACCCATCACACTTTGCCCTAATCCATCCACATAACCCCTGCCCTGTTGAGGTGGAGGAGGGAGAGAGCGGCTTGGTGGGTGGCGGGCAGCCAGCCAAGGTCGACCCACCACACCCTGCAACCAGAGGATCAGCACTTCTGTATGCCAAGCCCAGTGTTTCCCAAAAGCGTGCATTGTACGTTGGATAATAAGCATGGGAAGCCTCTGGCTGTCCCTTCGATGCGAGGTGCTGGAGCAAGCAGGCAGCCACGTGCACACAGGCCGGCATCTTCGTGCCCTTCAGCCTGCAGCTTGGAGCACCAAGGTGGAGTGTGGAGGAAGCTGTGCACTCCCTGGCAGGCAGCAAGGCGCCCCTGCCTGAGCGGCTGCGCTCCCCAGCGCTTTCCTCGGGATTGCCGTGGCACACGACAGCAAGCCTGCGTTGGGTTTTCAGGACTGAGCGCTTACTCCATCTTGCTTAATGAAACCATCAGCTCCTTGCAGCAAGAACAGTCCCTGAGCCCAGGGAAACCTCCGTTTTGAAGGGACTCCAGGGTATTACACTGACATAATAAAATAATTGGCAGTAATAGGAAATGCTGAAGGAGATGATGCCAAAAGGACTGTCAAGAGCACAGAATAAATACTCCAGAAAAAAATGGAAAATACTCCTTTAATGACTTCACATAATCAGAATTGTAGGCATTTCTGTTTAAAGTTGTAAACATACATTTTCCAAAAGAAGCTTTGCTTATGTTCCTTCCAAAAACAATCCTTTCCTTTAAATCTATAACAATACAGGAAAGTGTACTAGGTCACAGAAATAAAATAAAAAAATCTGTCCTGCTCTTGCTTGACTTGATACAAAATGCAAGAGGAAATCTTAACTTTTAAATGCCGTCCCAACGTCACGATTTCTGAGCAGTTTACACTGAAGATGTAATATGTCAGTGCTCTGAGCAACAGAAGACCAGGGATGCTGGTACATGAGTGATCCTTTTCTAAGGAAAAATTAGTCCTTAGCTTTTAGTAACAATCTGCATTTTTCCATGTTATTTATAGCAGCGTTTCTAGTTCTGAGTCAGACAGGCTGAGAAATATGAATGAAATCATCACTGGGTTTTTTGGTTTTTTATGTAAATAGAAGTGACCTGGGACCTCTCGTACAAATGGTGGTGTGCATACTTCTGAACCCATGGCTTTTGTATCATGATGATTAAAAGTAGCTAAAAAACAAGGTACGTCTACAAAGTAAGGAGCTGTCCCAACTTATTCCCATGGATTTTAAACATTCATTTTGGAAAAGCAGCCCTAGCAGGACTTCATTGCAATCGAGTGACAGCATAAACCAGAATAAATCTAGAAACAAACAGGGCTTAAATCATAACACTTCTATGTCCGTAAGTAGCAGACACCCTCCACCTGTACCTACATTTGGCCCCAGTTGCTGAAGTATTTGGGTATATTGGGAGATTTAGCCTTTTGGAAGCTGCAACCGTTTTCTGCCAATTTATGCTGTACTGCTATGTTTTTAATGAGGTCATTTACTGGAGGGTTTTGGACCAAAGTCCAGAGCATTCCCAGATTGGCACAGATTGCCAGGAACAATTGGACATAAAAATAGAGTGGATGACTCTTTCATACAGGGAAAACTGAAATCTGTAAACTTTTTTAATTATGAGGTCCTTGATCTGGGAGATATGTGATATAGTCCAAATCTAATTAATGCTTAGCTTTTTTTTTTTTTGCCTGATTTATTCATTCTTGAACAGATTTAGAATCATAGAATCATAGAATCATTAAGGTTGGAAAAGACCTTTGAGATCATCAAATCCAACCGTCAACCCGACACCACCATGCCCACTAAACCATGTCCCTAAGCGCCGCATCTACACGTCTTTTAAATACTTCCAGGGATGGTGACTCACCCACTTCCCTGGGCAGCCTGGTCCAATGTTTAACCACTCTTTCAGTAAAGACATTTTTCCTCATGTCCAATCTAAACCTCCCCTGGCACA
>NW_008825614.1:19840611-19873092 GCF_000699105.1 Pygoscelis adeliae
CTTTTCCGCCAGGCAGCTTTCCAGCCACTCTTCCCCAAGCCTGTAGTGTTGCATGGGGTTGTTGTGGCCAAAGTGCAGGACCCAGCACTTGGCCTTGTTGAATCTCATACAGTTGGCCTGGGCCCATCGATCCAGCCTGTCCAGGTCCCTCTGCAGAGCCTTCCTACCCTCGAGCAGATCAACACTGCTGCCCAACTTGGTGTCGTCTGCAAACTGACTGAGGGTGCACTCGATCCCCTCATCCAGATCATTAATAAAGATATTGAACATTTCTAATATTCCTCTGTCCTATTAAATATAGTGGGCCTGATTCTCACGAGCAATAGGTTCCTGTCCCTTTCTGACAGCCCAAGGAGCCCTGAAAGTGAGCAAAACTGGCAGGAGAAAGTTACACTCCTTTTTCATTGTCCTTCTATACTTTCGGAGCAAGGCCTGAGTCCATTATAAATGAGAATAAAGGTAGCTTTGCTTCTTAAAAGGGAACAGATGTATTCCTTGCACAGGAGCACTCAGATGTCTTTAGCACAGCTTTAGCTTTTGCATTGGTTTAGCTACAGCAAGCTGGGCAGATAAACAGTGTCTACAAAGACAACCACTTGAAGACTATGTTTATCATTCTAGCTTAGTTAGCATCTGCTGGCAGCCAAGGTATCCTAAAACATTTCTAAGTCCCCCAAGAAAGGAGCTGTATCCTTGTTCTATTATTTTATTTCTGTGCTAGTAGCAATACTTTGAAATATGAAGGTCACTGACTCTCCAAAAATTCACACTTCAGTGTGCCTATTCACGTTATGTTGGTTCAAGTGTATATCCACAACCTTATAATTGAGGGTCACTCTTGAGACAAAATTAGACCCTCTTGACTATTTCTTATACGACTCTCTAGATTCTCATTTAATTTACATGGAGTAAAGTGAGTTTATGCTCAGGCTTTGAGGTTAATGGTGTATTCCCCGGAGTAAGTTCAGTCCAGTCACTATCAGTGTCATCACTGTTACAATAACAGACTTCAAGGCTTTGTCTTATTGAGCATCTATCCATATATTCCTAGATTTTCTTGAAGGGGAGCTTGAACTCAGCTAGCAGATTTAAATTGGCATCTAATTTGATGCCATGATGATATGTGTCTCTGCCTATCATCAAGACAGGGAGCTGAGTACCACTAAACTGACTCTTCAGAGACATGCACAAGTTTGGATGTTAATCAGTTAATTCAGTACCTAAAAATTCCTCTCAAATTGATTGAGTTAGCATGTTTCCAAACTTAAATAATTAAATTTTTTTATGCCTTGCTTATTAACCAGCTCTGCTCCATTGTGGCCTGCTATAATTGTCAGTAAGGGAATCAAAACTGGAGGATGAAGGAAACTGTGAAGAAACATGATGATGAGAGCTGTATGCTGTTCTCTGTTAGCGCAGGGGGTTGATGGACCCATAGCTGTTTAAACAGACAGTGTCAATAGAAGGATTGCTCTGGTGCCTGTGTATCATTTACTGGTAGAAAGTACATCTTCACTATTGCTTGCAGTGCAATGCCTAAGACAAAGTGCTGTATCGTAACGGGGAATTAGAGCCAAGCTATGAAAAGCCTTGCTGCCCACAACTAATCTGCAGGATAACAGTATTTTAAAAAATGGATAAACGCTACCTGAGCAGGGTGGGAAATTGCAATATCAGAGAAGACACAGCATACTTTCCCATCAGCAATAGAGGATGTATCTCACCGTATTCAATACAATGGCTGTTGTAATCATATTCAGTACAGCATGTGATTGTTTTATGTGTTTGATTTACTGTTATCTTTAATTAGCGGCAATTCTGTCTTTTTGATCATTAAATGAGTTTGGTTTAAGAATTCTAATTATAAAAGCCTCTTAAATTAACAGAATGAAAAAAAATACATTCATAATGAACTAATTTTTTTAGATTACAATAAGCTATTACAGGGAGCAGAACAAATGTGTGCAGGAAAATGATTAAACTGCACAGAGTTCTTCACGCTGTACCACATTCCCCTGCCTTCCCCATTTTGGATAGACACACTTCTGGGCTCTTTCAAGCCCAGAGCTTTCCTTTCCTACAGCCACAGTCAGTTTATTTCAATGGAGACACTTCCTAAGCCTCAGCAATCCAGTCAGGGAAAGAATACGAGCACATTGACTCAGACTTTAGATCATCATTTTCAAAGGCTAGAGTGACTGGAAGATTTTCCGCCACTTAATATAGCAATGGGTGTACTCTTCCAGAAGAAATGTCACTCTCCTACAGCCTTATCTTGAATCTTCCGTCAAAGGAAATGGGCTTATATATTGCTAAAATATCTCGAGCAGCTTTTGACACTTCAAAGCATCAGTGTGCTCAGCACAAGGTGGACTAGCTAACACTTCCAAAGTGACTGTACACTGAGGATCACACTGCTTTAGAGACAGACAAAATTCTTCCAAAACAGATGTCAAAACTGACACAGCAACCGATTTCTCAGACAGTTCTGCCGTGTACTCTGACTGCCGCCTTTCTTAAACCTGCCATGGGGCAATGATCAGCATACTTGCCATTCAATACATGTATTTGCAGCTCTTTCATGATATATTACAAAACTACCTCTGCGAAGTCAAAAGGACGCATGAATGTAATTTCTTTTTCTGCAAAGCGTTTGCTGTGTTCTTCGAAAGGTTAACCCGCCTTACTAAACTGTACAAACATTATTTCACTTTTATTGACACTCTTTTCAGACCATGAAATGACTTGAGTTTTAATCTATTTTTTTTTATACTGAAAGGAGCAGATTAATTTAATAAGCTCCACACACAGACGTATTTCAAAAACATGTTTTCCAAAGCTCTTTCTTGAAGTTGCAAGGAGGGAAAGGAAAATGATGTGTCACAAAGAAGAGGTTATTCTTGAGATAAATACAGTTATATCTACTGGGCTGATATTAGATTTTTTTTTATTCCTAGGTATGCCTAGAGACTGTGGCACAGCTTTCATGCAGGAAATGCTCCATGGTACTTGGATTGCGAATAGTAGCGTTATATTGTTTGGTTAGCTTCTCTCAGGAAAAAAAAAAATATTCAAGAAAAAAAAAATTCTGGATGATTTCATCTCTGCACAAAATTATTTTCCCAAATGTACTGCATTTGCATGGCCCAGTCCACTTCTCATGGCATGAGAAAGCAGCAGCTGGAGTACCTAACAGTACGGGAGTACATTAGAGGCTGCTCACTGGGGTGGTAGCAAGCGTTGTAGCCTCTACTCTGATGCTGCATAAAAGGAAAGTGTAGGCAGCAATTTGGTCACTTAATTTTACCACATAATTTCCAGAACCAATTTTCCATACTGTGCTTAGGGGGGAGTAAAGGCTCCCAACACACCTGAGCATCTCTGTGGGCCTAACTGCAGAAACTGATAAAACACCGTATGTTTGTGAGCATCATCCACAGCCGAACGAGCCAGATGGCGGAGCGGGGCTGGGGGGCTGGGTGCACAGCAGCCTCCTGCTTTCAGCGGCTGCAGGTCCCACAAGATGGTTCTCCAAAGGCTATGTCCTCTCAGGGGAATGGGACGTCCACCCAATGCAACCTCGCAGTGGCCATTCTTGTGCCAAACCAGAGCAGCGGGCTGGGTCCTCCTCCCACGGGTGACTGTGAACCTGTTGGGCACCGCTCCGGACCAGGATGCTCCTATTAAACACTGCAAACTCTGAAACGATAAAAATATCGCAGAAGTGTGGGGCATCGTGATCCTGCTGAGTGCAACTTGTCTTTACTGATGATTCCACCCTGCATTTTCCTGGTGAGGGGATAACTCAGGCATGACACGCCACAAATGCTGCTTCTAAATTCAGTAATGTATTTGAACATGTGTTTAAGTAACACTGCTTTGCTGTGTGGAAGTGGATTTGACTATGTCTGCAGGTTCTTGGGTTTCATAGTTCATGAAATTGCTTCACATAGCAAAATATTAAGGAACTCATACAGATTATATAGGTGTGTTTTAACCCCAGCCAGCAACTAAGCCCCACACAGCCGCTCGCTCACTCCCCCCGCAGCGGGATGGGGAAAGAATCAGAAGGGTAAAAGTGAGAAAACTCGTGGGTTGAGATAAAGACAGTTTAATAGGTAAAGCAAAAGCCGCGCACGCAAGCAAAGCAAAACAAGGAATTCATTCACTGCTTCCCATGGGCAGGCAGGTGTTCAGCCATCTCCAGGAAAGCAGGGCTCCATCACGTGTAACGGTGACTTGGGAAGACAAACGCCATCACTCTGAACGTCCCCCCCCTTCCTCCTTCTTCCCCCAGCTTTATGTGCTGAGCATGACGTCATATGGTGTGGAATATCCCTTTGTCAGCTGGGGTCAGCTGTCCCGGCTGTGCCCTCTCCTAACTTCTTGTGCACCCCCAGCCTGCTCGCTGGCGGGGTGGTGTGAGAAGCAGAAAAGGCCTTGACTGTGTGTAAGCACTGCTCAGCAGTAACTAAAACACCCCTGTGTTATCAACACTGTTTCCAGCACAAATCCAAAACATAGCCCCACAGTAGCTACTATGAAGAAAATTAACTCTACCCCAGCCAAAACCAGCACAATAGGCTATATAGATTAGGAAAATAATGGCACACAGCATTAGCTAGCTGTTGCCTGGTACTTAAAAGGAACAAAAATCAGCAGTTCAGACTGCTCTACTGTGAGCCTATAGAGAATCCAACTTGAAAAAATGTGTTGGAAAGTCTCTTGAACATCAGGCTGGTCAGACCGACCAGAATAATAACTTCAATCTATATTAAAAAAACTTCTAAGTACAACTAAGGAGACAAGGATTTTGTTCTTCACAGAACAGTCCTGTCAATGCTGAATCCTGCGAGCCCCTTTGTTTTTCCCTCCCACCCTTTGGGCTGAGCATTTGGGCATTACTAATCCTAAAATTGACAGCAGCAAACGATCTTTATGATAAGAGGAAAGACTGTCCCAGGGTAGCTGCCTATCAAAGGATTCTGCTATGGAGTCTGTGCCAAAGGGATCAGCACTGGTGAGGCTACAGCTGGAGCGCTGTGTCCAGTTCCGGGCTCCCCACTACAAGAGAGACATGGACATACTGAGGAGAGTCCAGCAAAGGGCCAGGAAGATGATGAAGGGACTGGAGCATTTCTCCTGTGAAGAAAGACTGAGAGAGCTGGGACTGTTCAGCCTAGAGGAGGCTCAGGGGGGACCGTATCAATGTATATAAAAACCTGAGGTGCAAAGAGGATGGCACCAAGCTCTTTTCAGTGGTGCCCAGTGCCAGGACCAGAGGCAATGGGCACAAACTGAAACACAGGAGGTTCCCTCTGAACAGCAGGAAACACATTTTCACTGTGAGGGTGACCGAGCACTGGCACAGGTTGTCCAGGGAGGTTGTGGAGTCTCCAACCTTGGAGATATTCAGAAGCTATCTGGACATGGTGCTGGGCAGATGGCTCTAGGTGGCCCTGCTTGAGCAGGGAGTTTGGACCAGAAGACCTCCAGAGGTCATACCCAAAGTTTCTAGGTTGCTCTTGTTTTTTGGTCCTGTGCAAATATTTACATGCTGCTTAAATTTTATATTAAAATGCAGCCAGTGACTACCGAGGTACCAGTTGTAAGAACCATACCCCAGATCAGCATTCAGCTTGGGTCTACAAACAGGGAAATTTGTGTCTTTCAGTCAGCACAGCTTTAATTGACTCATATTGCAAAAAAAAAAGAAAAAAAAAGGAAAAAAAAAAAAAAGCAAGAACCCATTTTTTTACATCTAGCTACTCTGTTGATTTGTGCTGCTTCATTAACATCCATAGCTTCAAGTGTCATGACAGAAGATCAAGTAAAATATATATTTCATAATGATATATGTTACCTGAAGTAAGCTTCCTTGCTAATGTCTAGTCAAGCCAGTACACACCATCCGCAAGACCTGTCTTGTCAGACAGTAGGAAACACCACACATCCTAGGACGGAAATAGAGCCCTATGTATAGTGCATGCATTGAAATGGACGCTGTGTTTAATATGAGGAAAATTATTTTCTAACTACTTCTTTGTTGACTTGTTACATTTTTAGGACCAGCCTCTTTTAAAAAGAATTGCTATAACTAAAACTATCTTATAAATTTCATATGAGGTATTTCTGGAACTGTAAACAAAGCTAAAACTTTCCCACTCTGCCATAAAAGGCAAGTTTTTAAACTTCTTTTTTTTTTTAACATAATAACTGAAAGTTTCTTCTGCAACCTTTGATGGGCATTTTGTATACTGTTTCTTTCTGCAACTAATCAAGAATTCTCTTTAATATGCTGCGCGTATTTTCTGATATCATATTGGCACCCTGCGTTTTCCCTATTTGAAACCTCTCATACTCCCAAGCACAGACATTACACCAGACATCAGACCACACAGTCATCTTTTCTTCTTTCATTAGTTTAAACCTGTTGAGGATGGCTAAGGGCTCCTTTTTTTCCCAAGAGTATCTTCTTAGCACTTTATGAAAGCCAGACCCATGTGTGAAATTCCAAAACGCCAACACACGTGGACATCTTGGGCTCTCTCACCAAACTTTAATGCTCCATAGAAGTAGCTTCCTAAACACTAGACAAAATTATATTTCTTTCCAAGTGGGACAGCACTGCAAATATACGGAAAAAATATACACAAATATGAGAGCATAATGTACTCAAATGTAGAAGCATAATGACAGTTTTAACTCTTCAGCTGATGAGTGTTGATAACATTTGGTTACAAGCACATATCTCAGGAGATGCGTATCAGACAGTTGCGGTAATTCCTGTTATCTTTCCAATTAGGTTAAGAGTATTTGCAGTAAGCCACTGTAGGTGGAAGAATCATGAGATGGAGAAGAGGTGAAGAGCTAGCAGCTCTGAGGCCATAGCAAGCAAAAAGGAACAGGGCTGAGGAAGAGGAGGTAACATATAATCTGATTTACAGGAGTCCTTTTAAATTCTAGATAACTGAGTATTTCAAAATATTACTTATATTGGACTCTGTGATACGAATCAAGGTAGACCTGTATGATACTAAAACTGAAAACCTTTTTATATTCTGTTGTTCAGTAGCAAAAAGTAATGGAATTGTACTAAGATACCAAATATATTTAATGTAGAGATTCATTTTTTTTTTGTAATGAGTAGGGCATTTTGTTAAACATGAATTTTGAAACTATTCTTTTTAAAAATTAAGGGAGAAATAAACATTTATAATCTCTGTAAAAAATACCTTTTGTGGTAGACCATCTCACTTTTCTACAAAGTCAAAAATGGCAGCATTGTACAAGCTCTGCATATCATATTAGTTCTACTTTTACAGAATCTGCAAATTTTCTTCTAAGGCTTCTTTCATTGGTTTCTGACACTGAAAGATTAAGCAAAGACTTTCTTAAGTAGCAAATAAAACAATTTAGCTATTTAATGGACTGTCACTTGGAAGGAAAATTATCTAAATACAGGCAGCAATTGGGTTTCGCTGTAACCATTCCGCTTTCAGCTCTTCCCATTACCCTAACCTTTTGCACCGCAGTTAAAATACATTAACAAGAATGTGAACATGGCTAAAGTGATAATTTAACCTGGCAAGATTCGGGGCCACATAAAGTAAATTTTATTAAAAAGTCCTGCTAGACAGAAGTAATTTGGTCCCATCCTCGCCTGTTGTATTCAACTGGGTCTGAACAGCAGCCAATCAATTTGCATAGGAGCTTTAATTACCAATAAAGAAGAAAAAAAATGGCACAAACTGCAGTCAGGAATTTGACTTCCTTGCCTGTAAAGGGAATGGCCATTTGTTTTCTACTTAAAATACATGGTAGTAATATGAGAAATATTCCTCTTTTATTGCTGCAAGCAGTGCATGAGAACTGGTGAAGGAAATTTCTGTTTACCTTTTCTCTTCAGAAATCAAATGAGATGTGTGAAATTTAGCAAGAGAATGTTAAAGCTTCATTGTAAATTCAGTATATTTTTAGAGATGTGCTATCTGCTTTAAATACTTTCTAATTTGGATCTGAGCAAACAAAATCTGCTAGCTGAGATAAATACCTATGTAGGATGGAGAAGATTTTGGCTGGGATATATGCAATCATCCATATTAAAAACCTTTAATAAAGCGCTGAAAATCTTTGTGGTGCTTTATCAACGCATAATGAAATATAATCTTTAGGACCCAAATTTTCACTTAGGTTTCACAGATCGGAATACAAATATTCTTCCCTTGGAAAGTTGTGAATTTGGACACGGATCCTCCCCACTGTGACCGCCTTCCCCCGCAAAATGCAGTGTGGTACAGAAGTCCCCAGCGAGGGCTGAGGCAGGCTGCTCAGCGCAGCGTTCAGACAGAGCCAGCACGGGCATCTCTGCACTTGCAGCAAACACTACCCCCCAAAGCCTAGGAAGTGGTGCAGGTGCCTTGATGTGAACGCCCGGAGCCATCGGAGCCATCGTATTGCCCATAGGGCGTCCTCCTCAGCTGCCTCTCCAGCAGAGTACAGGATCCCTGCAGGTCCCACGTCATGTCTGCCTGCCCTGTGCAGATGTTTTAGGTACCATCGGGCACCTGGAAAGGCACTGCCCCCGTGCGCTTAGGCAGCTGAATCTCACCCCAAGCCCCTGCTGCATTCATAGGAGTGAGTATCTAAATGTCTTCAAATATCTAGGGCGTAAAGTCTTGTGGTGGCACCAAAATCATTAAGCAACACCATACTGCGAATGGTAAGGGTTTTCTGACAGCTGTTTTTAAATCCATTGTAAACAAAGTCTCACCAAATCTGCATATTCTTAAGCTGGTTTAGTTAAACTCTAAAGGTCCCTTCTTGGCTTTACTGTAGCCATTTTAGCTCATGTTAAAGGCTGTATATTTGGCTACAGAAAAACTTTTTAAAAAGATTCATTAGAGCACATTAAACACTACGGTCTAACAGTGCTGCCTTTCTCTTGGGCTAGGCAAGTGCTAAGCATTTTTGGCAGTCCTATCACACCGCTGCAGCAGAATGGCTTCTCTCAGGCTTCCAGACTTGCACTACAGGTAGGGGAGAGAAAAATAGCCATCAATATGTGGTCCCACCCGTTCAGCCAACCTAATCTGCTGTGGGAAGGGGTGAGCGATGACCCTCCTTTTCCCTTCTCCTCCTGAGAGAGCCTGCCCTCCGCAGGCAGCACCCTGCTTTCTAAATCACAGCCCCGGTGGGGTGGGGATCACCAGGTCCTGGTCTCTGATCTCAGCCCTCCAAAAGCAGAACTTGCCTGCTCTCAGCTGCGCACCGTAGCTGAGAAAAGTGGAGTCAGCTTCCTTAAGACCTCCCCTTCTGGTTCAATGAATCTTGCCCTTCTGTGAGTCACCTCATGTGCCTCCCTCAGGCACCCAGCCTCTAAAGAGGTCAGAGTCCAGGCTTCGCTCCTGTACCAATCCTTTCTCCGGGCTGGCTGGAAGCAGCTCTTTGCTCAGTGAATGGCTTTAAATCATCTCCCTCAGACCCTGGATTTCATTGTGGTCAGCATGTGTCTAGAATGAAGAATTGCAGCATCCCAGTTATAAGCACCCAAGGCTTTTATTAGCTATGGTCCTAAGAGCCTAATTCCATGGTTTAATCATTAGATAGGTCTTCCTGCTAGAGATCAAACTTCAAAGTCAGTCTTCGGTCAAGTTAACATTGTTTGTGTAAAAAACGTTCCCCCATACCAAACCACGCACTGTCAAAAGGTTAGTGATCACCCACCACACCACTTGCCTTTTCCACCTCTGGAGTCAATTGGCTTCAGATAAAATCACAGTCGAGAAATGTTTTTGCATTAGTTAAGAAAAAACCTCACCTACTGGAAGTTACAAGTCATCAGTAGGATGTAACAAATAACTGAATGAAACTTGTCTCAGTTGTGAATGAAACTCATCTCATTCATTGCAGAAAGCTCTGTGGCAGCAACACAGAGACTATGAGTCTTGTAAAAAGTGCTTTTTCCTTAACTGATTTTACATAATTATAATAGCCTTCTCCTATATTTTTGGGAGGAATACCAGAGCTTGATGGTGGTGACATTTAATGCAAACCCTTTCTTCTATGGGAGTTTGAGGCACGTAGAGGTTCTATGTTTTGGGTACAAAAGCCACATAGAAGCCGAGCATTTCTCTCTTTCTCTGAAATGTCCAAGTTAAGGATAAAGGAATGCTACTGTGGGACAATACAAACAGGAAAGCTTCAGCCACCTGATATACAACGACGAGATTTTCAAGAGATATTTAAGTGACCAAGGAGTGTTGGAAAAACTCTGTCCTTACAGAGTTCAGTCGTGGGCTCTTGGCAGCCAATATTCCTCACAATAGGAGGGAGATTTGCCAAGGAATTTTGGATCAGGTCTCTACACTTATTCTAGGCTTTGAAATGTGTTTTGTAACCCTTGGAGGAAAAAATAGGGAGAAATTAAAACCATGAGTCAGAACCGTCCCTAGAAGGTGTAAATTAAAGGGTTAGAAGACATCTCACTTTTAAATATTATTCAAATTCAATAGAGAAAAGCAGCCCCTTGATGTTGCACTGACTTTCTGATTTAGAGCTCAGTAATTAAAAGCAGCTATTTTTAAAATTGATGTTTGTTAATCCAAGATGCTTTTACTTTGCATTTCATTCCAGGCAGCACTTTTATAAGTTTGCTTATAAAAAGCACCCCAAAAGAACCAGTTTTAAACCAAAAATCCTGTGAATATTTATCTACTGGATTTAAGACATGGTGAATTTAAGAAGCTTAGGAAAATGCCAGCAAAAGTCCACCAACTTTCTAGCATGGCAACTGATGCAATATAAATTGGAAATTAATTTCTTTCAGAAGAGAGGGCTTGCATTAGAAATTGTACATTGGGGCTCCAGAGGGAGAGGGAAAAAAGTTGTGATTCTGCCTTGTTGGATCTCTCCATAGCTGATCATCCCAGGGGAGGGAACTGGGTGCTCTGCATTGACTGAAGGAGGAAAATCCCTGGGCCCTAAATTTTTACTTGATTAGATAAATGTAAATTGGTCATTAAGGTTAGATTTGAAACTTGATGGTGCTTCTTTATCACCCAAAGAAAGCAGTGACAGCTAGGTATTTCAGGTCAGCTGTGGGGAAAAGGAGCCTGAATAGCATTAGGATAGCTTAGCTGCTACTAGCTGCCCACTAGCTGGGCAGAAAAGATCCTGGAGTTAAAAGTTAAAGTTGGGTATGTGAGATTTTGGGTGTTCGATTATGGGATTTTAAAAGAAGACTTGATCCCTGTCTGCTGATAATGTTTTTAACTTATTTGTTTCATCTTAATTTCATTTTTTTCTGGTTTACTCCACTTATCTGTATTCCACTTTCCACTTCTATTCTTCTTCCTGTAGAACTGAGCCCTAATATTTTTAAACCTTCCTCTACTAAAAAAAAAGCTTGAAAATGAGAGTATGTCATTACTTCTAGTAATATTCAAGTCACCAGGTACCTAGTTAATGGGTTTTGCTCAAATGTTCATGGTTACACCTACCTCTAGATCTGGAGTCTGAAGAAAATTTCCACCTCCTCTGAATACACCAACAAAGGGGTGTTGGAGATCTGTTTTCACTGAGTGTGGAGCACAGTCGTTTCTAGCCAAAGCTCTTAGGACAATAACAAGTTCTCTTCCATGGAAAGGGTGTAGGAGACAGACATGGCCCTAGACTTTTCTTGGTAGCGTAGCTGTATTTGCAGTTTTTTATTCCTGAGTTTGTTATAGACTGTTTAGAAGCTCTGGAGTGTGAGACATCAAGGACTGCATTGCCCTCCCTGCGTGAACCTAGAGACTGTGCCTACGATGGCATAGGACAGCCCGCAGGAGCAGGTCCCTCACCTCCACTTAATTTGCGAATGCAGAATCCAAACTTGCACGTCTTGTAAATTCAGAGTTTCCCAGGGAGAAACCACCGTGACCAGAGGATGCCGGGCTCAAACTTAAGTGACATTGCTCTGCAAGTACATTTGCCAAATGAAACATGAACGTAGGAGCATCATTACATTTGGTCTGAGAACTTCAGTAGGCAAGCAGGACTTAATCCAGATAAATTATTATAGTTTGATTATTTCCATTCCTGTGAGTTTGTATTTTGTCAATCTTTGACAAATATCTTAGCTCATTTGTCAATAAAAACGAGAGAAGTGTAAGTTCGGAAGCATGTCAACGCCTTCTGTTTTTTCATCAACTGTGATAAGGTTAACCTTGAATATTTTTGAATTTATTTGGTAAAGAAGAAAAATGACATCTGTTTTGTAACCTCACATCTTCCTACACTTTCTGACAGCATGCAGCATTTTCACTGAACTGTAAGATTTGCTCGTGAAAGCTGAGCTAATCAGAGGTGGCTATCCAAAGTTCAGTCAATAAATAGCTTGGCTTTCTAGCTTGTGACAATATAAAGAAAGATCAATAAGAACTATGAAGATTATTTCTCCGTTTCCTTCTGCTTCATGTTAAGCTAGCCATGAAGGACAGGCTGCTTCCTTTCCATCGGTTTTTGTCTTTAGCTATTATGCTGCACCTGTTCAGTGGAAAGAGAGAAGTGTATGTGAATACTAGCCTCTAAATATTTGCATTTAAGTAATACATTCCTAAACAATACCTGTTTATAGCTTTCACATATTTACTATCAAATCAGAAGCTTTAATTAAAAAATGATGTAACTTCAGGCCTTAGGATGTCCATGGATTTTTTCTTACTGTTCTTACAGAACTGGATTTGTTATGTAGACTAAATCCCTGTCCTGTTTTTTGTAATGAAAAAATTCCTATCAATACAAAGAGCAAGGTTTTGTTCAGAAAACAAGTGCATAGTTTCGAGTGTAATGACATAGAGCACAGCCTCAGTAATGACAGCCCACGTGGAGCTTGTGAAACATGCATTATGTCAGATTACTTTCTGGAGAAGGGTTTAGTAAATGGCTATACCAAAATAGTGACGAAGTGTCCAGTTTGAATTGAATATCAATGTGAAGATTAAGCATTGACCAATGTGAACCAAAGGATATTTCTGAGATAAAATGGAAGAAGCAAAAGCCAGTAAAAAGAAACACAGTTACATACTTAATATAAGCTGTATAGAGAAAAAGCAAGGAGAAGGATCTAAGAGGACCAAGTCAGTTTTAAGTGTTTACATAAAGGACAATTATCAGCAAAACCAGAGGCAATTGATGTTGGGGTTTTTTTTTAAGCATTGATTTGTTTAAGTGAGTGTATACTTTAGATCTGTATTTTATCTGCAATTAGGGTTATTTGTGCCAGACAGTTAATGCAATTTTAAACAGAGGACTAAGATACAGACCAGAATCTGGAAGAAAATACTTAATATTCATAAAGAGTTAAAGATATTTTAATTGTCAGGATGGCTGAAATTCCAGGAAAGAATCTAGGGAAATAAGCCAAAATAATCTTGGAACAATTCTCTTTGAATATTCATTGAGGACAGAGAAGGTCTGAGAACAGGAAAAGTTGAGAAAGTATCTCCAAAAAAGAAATTAGGGAACAAACCAGAAAGCTTAACTTCAATATGCAGGAAGAACACATCAAAAGTGTCATGAAATGGTGGGGTTTTTTTGGTCTTGGTTATCTGCCCTCAGTGCTGAAGAAGTCTGTGATTGCAGATAAAGTTGGTGTTAGCTAAAAATTTGGGGTAGTGGGTAATGCAGTGTCACAATCCAACATTTCTGTTAATAACTTCCATCTCAGAGTAGGAACAAATGACAGTTTGGAGCACTCTGAAAGGAGCATCACAAACTCTGCACCTTTGAAAACTGGGGATACTGCCTGAAATCCGTAAAATGAATTTCAATGCATGAAACTGCAGAGGAGCAAGATAGGAAACGAAAAACAGGCAGAGAATAGGAACCGTGCAGCTGAATAGCACTACTGCAGAAGCTGAACCAGCTCGTATAGTTGATCATGAACTGCATTTATGCCAGTGTCGCGATGCTATTTCAACAAAAGCAAACTGAATTTTTGTATGTTATAACCTGAGCATCACACCTAAGACATAGGAAGCAGGGTTTTTTTTTCATCTCATGGGGTGCCTAGGGTCAGCAGCCAGGGCCCAATGTCCAGTTCTGGATACCACAAGGTGCAGACAGAATTACAAAAAGGTAAAAAAAAAAACCCAAGGAGAATCAGTTTAAAACATCTGAAGTGGAAAGGATGAAGGAACTAAACCTAGCTGAAAAAGACAAGAGAGAAGAGATTATCCAAGCATGTAAAAGTTTTGCTATAAAGATGATAGTCAGCAAACGTTCTGCATGCTCTTTAGGACTATGAAAAGAAATAATCAGCCCTGGTGTTCAGCAAAGATTTAAAGCACATGCCAAGAAACAGTCCGGATTTGGTCAGTGGAAGTTTTGCATTTTCCAAAGATGGAGACGGCTCAGCCTCTCTGGGCAGCTTATTCTGGAGTTTAACCACTGGCATTTACCCAGGCTGCAGCACGGCCTCTTGCCCTGTCACTATGTACTGCTAAGTCTATTCCCATCCCCTTTGTAATCAACCCCATAGGTAGTTGTAGACAGCAATTTAATCTCCCTTGCCCTTTGCTTTTTAAGGCTGAACAAGCCAGTTCCTTCTCCTCTCCTATGTCTTGCGCTCCAGCCCCCAGACATCTTTGTGACATGCTTCAGCATGTCCATGTATTTCTTGTATTGGGGAGCCCCAAACTAGACACAGGTCTCCAGATGTGGTCTCACAAGTGCCACGAGGAAAGGAAGGAGCACTTTGCCCAGCCTCTTCCCTGTCCTGTAATGCATGTATGCAGATGGTTCCCATTGCCAGAAAAGCCCGTTGCTGATTCATGTTAAACTTGACTGTCAGGATTCCCAGGCCCCATCCTGCAGAGCTGCTCCACAGCCAGTCAGCCCCAATGCGTGTGCGGGGTTATCCCATCCCAGATGCAGGACTCCATGGTTGTTTTTGTTGAGCATCATGAGGTTGCTGTCAGCCCACTGCTGCAGCTTGCTGAGGGTCCTCAGCTTAATAGTCCCGCCCTTCAGTCTTTCAGCTGCTTCTCCCCAAATTTCATATCACCCACCAGTTTTAAAAGCGCACTCCATCACCTCATCCAGACGAGCAATAAAGACATTAAAAAGTATGACCCCTGAGGAATACTACTTGTATATGTATGTAATACGGCAGCCAGGACTTCCAACTACTGACCACTACTGCGTTAGTCCAAAATAACAGCCACTTTTTTGTCCACCTTGCAGTAAATCCTCACAGTCCGTATTTCCCCAGTTTGCCTACAAGTTTACTATGGAAGATCCTGTCAAGGTAAAAGCTAAAGTAAAGGTATACAACATCCACTGCTCTCCCCTCATATACAGAGCCTGTCATTTTTGTTGCAGAATGCAATCAGGTTGGTCAGTCTCCATTTGCTCATGGTAAATCTGTACTAGCTGTTCCCAAAGACAGTCTTGTCCTTCATGTGCCTGGAAAGGGCCTCTGTGAGGACTTGCTCCGTAATGTTCCTACTTACTGATGTGAGGCTGACCAGGCTATAGTTGTTCCTTCATACTTTTTTGAAAGTGGGCATAGGATTCCTCTTTTTCCAGTCACAGGAAACCTCTCCTGAACACCAAGAGCAGTTTTGTGTGACATTGGCCAGCGCCTTCAGCTCCCTCCCTGAATTCAATTCTCCTCTGTCATGGAGGGGATATGTATGTTGGCCTCCTCTACCTTACTTTTCTAAATGCTGCTACTAAGAACAGAGACTGAGAGGTCTGAGATCAAACCTTGCCAATAAAGACTGATGTGAAGAGGGCCTTGAGAATCAAAGCCTCTTCAATGTCCTTTGCCACTAGGTTGCCTGCTCCTAGGCAGCAGTAAACCAACATATTCGTTAGTATTCCTTTTGCTGCCAAAGAATCTATTGAAGGTATTCCTCTTGCCCCTCTCATCTATCCAGTGTCAAATCCAGCTGTGCTTCGCTTTCTAAATTTTCTCCCTGGAATAACTCTGGGTGGTAATTATGCATTGACTCCCGGTAGCCTGTCCCTGCCTCCACCTTTTTTCTTTGTGTTTGAGCTCACTGGGGAGTTACATACTCAGCCCAGCTGGCATCCTGACACGTGTTCATTTTCTTGAGCACGGAAACAGTCCTTTCTTACCCTTTGAGAAGGCTGCCTAGGAAGATCAACCAGCTCTTCTGAGTTCCTCTGCCTTTCAGGGCAATATCCCCTGTGGTCATGAGTCTTCTTCCAGATATTCAGCTTTGCTCAATTGCTGATCTTGATACCGGTCTGTAGCAGACATCCACCACAATGTCCCCTCTGTTTCCTACCCATAAGCTCTGGACAAACCTGTTACCTATTTCATAGCAGTCCTACGTGCATTTGATGAATTCTTTTGCACAGCGTGCAATGTCTCCTCCTTGTCCAGGCAGGCTGTCCTTCCTAAAAGGCTTGCAGCCATTCGTTACAGTGCTTCAGTTAGTTATACAAACCAATCCATCCCTCCAATGACACCATAGCTCTGGGGCTGCTCATGGGCTTCCAGCATTTCTTTTCCCATGGTATTCCATGTGTTCCCCTTTTTCCTCCCTCTGTCAACACTTTCAATTTCAATACACAAAAGGAAAGATACTCCATAAACCCTGGATGTAGACTTGGAACTAAAATTCTTCACAAGAGGCTATCTCAGAGCAGGCAAACGTAGCGGTACAAGCTTCTACACACCCATCCCAAGCCAGATCAGGCCTACATGCAGTACGTGTTCATCGAACTCTAAGGTAGTAAGTCCATGTCAACATGGGTGCAGTGCTGTACCAACATGGCTATGTCACCTCTGCGCCCTGCACACCCAGCAGTTCAGGGCGCTGTTTGTCCCGTACAGTGTTCCAAACCTTCTGAGACCACTAGTTAATCTAAATAGTTGGCCTAAATGTACAATTAGACTGTGCAGATTCATGGGCAACTGTTCCAGCAGCGATGAGCAAGTCCATACCCAGTTTGGGTGGCTGCAACCTGGCTGGCTAGAAACCACTCTTGACACTTGCTCGGAACTTTCTTTACAATGAAGCATTATGTTACACAGACCTGTCTGGCCATGCCGAGACAGGAAAAGCAATTCAAGCTTCAGCAAGAAACATGAAAAAGGCACTCCAGAAACTCCATAACATCTATCTTCGGTGAAGCCAGGAAAACATTTTCTAAGATTCTCCCTACTGGTCTTCATCTTAATGCAAAATCCCCAAACCACCCCTTCCCAAACATCCATCCCCACTAGTTTAACATCTACTTGCCATTAATGAGTTTGACTTGCTCCTGTCTTTAGCAGGAAGACTTGCAATCTGCACGGTATGGTACACAGCTTGATGAGCAATATTAAGTGCACCCTTTTGTATGGTATAGCCAACCCGTTAAAAATAGAAACAGACCAAAGCCTTCCTAAGGAGGGATTTCGCTTTCTCCCACCATCAGATGAAGCTCTTCAGACCCATAATTTAACCGTTTGTCTCATTGTAGAGGTGCTAGAAAAATTGTCAAAAGACTTCAGCTAGTAAGTCTGCAATTTAGCTTGAAAAGTTTGTTTCTTCCCATTCTTTCTAGTTTTTGAATAAAGAGATAAGGGATAATGCCTGCTTGCCATGGTAGGTACATGAGCTATAATTTGCAATGAAATATCATGAACTGTGCCATACTACAGAAGCTTTAATTAGAGTAATTTAAACACATTGTAACTTACCAGTGATTTTGCATTCAGTATATTTTAAACAGCTGAGCCCTGAAAAAAATATGGTGATTTGCTCACCACCACATATCAATGAGCTTCTGCAGCTGTGGAATCACACTCAAATCGAGCTTCCACAGGCAGCCAAATTATTCTTCAGGAACTGGAGAAAATCAGAGAATGATATCCCTAGAGACAGACCATTAAAGAAAAGTTAACTGTTAGGTCTCCTATGTGATTTTTGGTTATTCATACCTAGATGGCAGACTTCAAAGGTCTTTTTTTTACAAAAATATTATTTAATGTCATAGTTCCTAGATATTTCACCTGTTTGTCTCTTTAGCATCAGACATTCACTGTTCTCTGTTGGGGCAGGAGGCAGCTGGCTGGTCTGCACGCAGGGCCATCAAGGTGTCCCTCTAGTTAGCCAAAGCAGAGAAACGTGCTCCAAGAGAATATGCTATTTAGAGTACTGTGAACATGGACTAAGGCTGGAGTCAGAAAGGAAAAGATACCAGGTACTACTGGCTGGCAGTTTGAAACTAGCTGTTTGTTAAAGGGTAATCTCACAAGACTATAATTAAGAAACGAATATGCTTTTGAGTGAAGGAATGAGGGCTAGAATTTTTTTTTTCCCCAACTCTTTCTTGGCAATTATATTAGCATTGTATATATCCCCAGTGTATTTTATTATGTAGGCCCTTGCCGCTTCCAGCAGCTAGAGAATATAAAAGATTCTTTCATTCCTTGCACAGCTGCTTAAATCACTACCAGCTATGAGTAGGAGACTAATCTGATTGCACGTTTACACATGATGCACAAGCACTGAGTGGGAAAATACGTAGGAGATTCAGCATCAACATCACCATCACTCCACCGCATCTCCATAAGGCACCTTGCAAAGGCCAGTTTGTGTTGTGCATATGGTGCAGGTCCAAGTCCAGGCTCACGCTCAAACATGCATACTCTACACACAGAAATCCCCAGGCATAGGCCACTGAGCATATCCTGCCCGGTGTCTGCTAGCAGAGGAGCAATCATACCTACCTCCGATACGTAGCAAAAAGGGGGACTAGTGGGTCACAGCTAACTGCCCATCTGCCATTAGTTGTTTCTGTGCGCCTGATGTGAGGACCAAGATGAGTAGTTGGGGCTGATCTAAGCGAAAATGCCGACCTCCTCCTAGCCAGGGCCCATCAGAGGCTGATTTGGACAGAAAAGTGGCAGCTCAGGTGCCAGATGTGCAAAAATCTAAAGGTTTCCTTTAAGGAGAGAACAGCCTGTAAATAGAAGATTTTTGTACTTCAAAGTTTAGAAAGGTTAACATCCCTGAGACTAAATGTTCACCACAGCATCTGTAAATGGTAGAGAAAGGTATCAAATCTGTAAAGGGCATGCAATTTCCACACAAAAGCAAGGGCTTCCTCTGAAAACACTCTCTCCAGGCAAGGATTGCTCTGATAATATTTTCAAAAGAGAGCACAACAAAACAGCTAATAATTATAGGCTTCTGGAGGACACCTTACATAGTTAATTCAAACCTAAAGCACAGAGGAGTACAAGCACTTTATTCCAACACCGTTGTTTTTTTTTTAAAACTACCTTTCTGAAAATGTAATTGAGTTAGCTGTTCAAGTGACAGCATTCACAACGGGGAAAGGATGAGTCTTCAGTGAGTGATTAAATTCTGGAGCAACCCATTTAGATAACCATAAGATATTTTATTGCAGATCCCAGTCCAAATTCAGGAATATGTTTGTGTCATAGGATAAAAAAAGAAGAAAAAAAGAAAAAAAGAAAAAAAGAAAAAAAGAAAAAAAGAAAAAAAGAAAAAAAGAAAAAAAGAAAAAAAGAAAAAAAGAAAAAAAGAAAAAAAGAAAAAAAGAAAAAAAGAAAAAAAGAAAAAAAGAAAAAAAGAAAAAAAGAAAAAAAGAAAAAAAGAAAAAAAAAATTAATACAAGCCTTTAAAATATGCTTTTCCTTTCTTGGGAGCATTTGAAAATTGTAGACTATTTCTGAGACAGAAACTTGTCACAGGACAGCCTCTCACCACCCACCAGGCTGTCCCTTCACGCCTCTCGAAACTGTGAGTGCCTTTTGCCCACGCAGCAGGCACCAAATTTCATTAGCATGCTCTGATAGGAGACCGATTAGCAGGGCTGTGACTGCGCTAGGCACACAGATGAACAGTTGCTTGGTTCAAATAGTCATTTTATCTACAAAATTAATAAAACAATAATAACCAAACTTCACAAAGAAATAATACTAAACAAAATATCTACTTGAACAGCCGCTGATAGCACTCACAGCCCACCAGATGGATGCATCTCACTTGCACAATAAGCCATTACAGCTACTGGCCACGTATGGCCCCAGGGAGGTTAGGGTCCCACACACTGCCCCAACAGGGAACCAGGGGAGGATGCCCCGTTTGGCTCAGGTCAGTGGTAAGGTCATGCCAATCACAGTCCAAATGGAAGTAGCACAGCTAGCTTCATCTCAGGTCCAGCAATGAGGGTCCGGTGTTTCCTCCCATGAGGATCTTCTCCCACAAGATTTACTTCACCACGTGGGGCTTATACTACCAGTCCCTGTGCTGAACATTACGTGGGTCATCCAGTTGCTTTTGATGGTTTCATCCAGTCATTATCCCTTGTCTCGGGCAAGGAGTAGGGTGCCAAGGGATGGTGGCGCAGACTACTCCACAAGAGGCATCCTTTGCATCAATATTGCAAGCAGAAGGAAAGCTGGCTAAGGAGTCAGGGTGAAGAGAAAACACCCCAGCTCTGGCCTCCATAAATCAGCTGGGTCCACTACTACAGATCAATTCCTTCAATAACTGTATTTACTTAGGAAAAGAAAATAGCCTTGGTTTCTGGATATATTGTGTAAGAAGATTTCAGGATCTTCCTGTTTTACTGGTCAATCCATTTTTCATCTGACCCATAACAAAGCTTGAATGAAATGTTTTTCATAAAATACTTGTCAGCACCATATAAAGATAGCATTAGTTATTGTGACCTAATGCAATGCAATCTATTTTTTTATGATTAAAAAAATATGGAGGCCCTAAAATACTAGGGAGAGAGTTATCAACAGGGATTATAGTACAAGACTCGGTAGTTCCTGCAGTGTAATCTGCATTCTTCCTTTGAAGCATGGTTAGAGAAAACAACATTTGGTAATACCAGCAAGTTGTGCAATGCCGTTATTTACTGCCTTAGCTTCCTTCCCTTCTCAAAGGTCAATCTATTCTTATAAGAATTGTTACCTAAATACTCACTGTTCCACCTAATCATATTGCTCGCTTATGGGCACATATTTAATGCTCATCAATTTATTAATTTCAAAATGCTGGAAAAGCCTCAACTCAAATCAGTTGGATCCCTGCCTTTAGAAGCAATATGCTAGAGAACCCGCTTTCTCTGCAAAGCTTTATCACACACCTTCCTAGCTTAACTTCATCTTTAAATACCACCAAGAGTATCTTCTCAACAACTTTCAAAGCACGTGTAGGACAAAAGAAAAAAAGGCAGCATGGTAAAGGAGAAGCTTTTATACAAGTAGGTCACAACCAGCCCTAGGCATTTATTCATTAACACTTACCTGAGAGTGTCCAAGAGCCTCAGGTGTTCTGCATAAGAAAATAGTCTGAAGCAGTAAATCTTTCGAGGAAATATTTGGTGTTTCAGCTTTATCAACGTTTGTCCTGCTGCCTTCCCAATCTATCAGATAAGCAGTAACTTGTAGTAGTTCAACTTCAGTGTTTTTCTCCTGAGTGACCACTTTATTCACCGCAGGTGCAATTGGGTCACATTCATGAGAAAGTCTCAGTCATGTGAATTGGATTTGGTATAAAAACCCATCCCAGAAACTCAGTTCTGCCTATAGGTGGTGTAAGTTTTAGTTGGAAGTTTTAAGTATGTGTAGCCTGGTAGGTTTTGCTGATGGAAGTGTTTAATTTAAACGATTCCCATGTAAGTTGTTAGTATTGCTATTAGCAGGTAGGTAAATAAGCAGCTAGTTAAATTTTACTTCATAACTGTTTTCCTGGTTATAGCCTTGCTCTTTAAAGAGCTGTAGTTGGTTATGCAAATGTGCTGTGCACAGCAAAATGGCAAGTTATAGCTCCTGCTAACGTGTTTGAAAAATGGTTAAGGGTAATAGGACTTTGTGGGTTGGGAGAGAGGAGATGGAGAATGGTGTGGTCTGAGCTAATTTGATATTAGTGAGGGTAAAATGCAACTGTTACATGCAGAAAACCTAATTGCTGAGTATGTTTGTACTGTGGCTTTTTATTATGGTTCTGTATTGTACCTTATGACCCTGTTTTTACTTCTAAGGGAATTTCCCTTTGAAATGTATTCCTTGAGGTATAAAATGTATTGTAGTGCTGTCCATTAGTGCTGGCTTACATAGCAGGAGGTAGCAGTCTGCTATGAGTCTAGATTATGAATTGTTTATATCTTTGCTATTTTAAATCTCTGCAATATTTTTGGCTGTGTCTACTTGTGATGCTAAAGTAATTAGAGGACTCAAGAGAAGCAGAACCCAAGTCTACTTGAACTGAATCTCTATCCCCTTCCTTAAAGGGAGGGGGGGGAGATGATCGTAAAAATAAGTTTCTTTTTCCTTTTATTTAATTTTTTTTATTTTACTAATGTCTGTCCTTAGAGCAAATTGGCCTCGAACACCAAGTTGCTGGTTAATGTATGTTTGTAGAAACCTGACTCTCTAAGATACAGCTATTTAGTATGCCGGGCTATCCTGTTGCTGCCTTTAATAGGCCTTCAAAGACATGCAGCTTGAATAATAACCTAAATCTAAGGTTGTTACCAACTGAGTATAGGCTTAATAAGCTACTGCCACTGGGAATAGTTAATGACAAAAGCGTCCCACTTATTTGTAACTTGTGTGTGTTATTTTTATTTATGCTTTAGCATTTGCTGTCATGATGCTTTTCAAAAAAAACAGGACAGTAAAGTTTCTCTCAGCCTTAAGGTTGTCCCTTAGGTTCCTCATGTGATTTTGAGAACAATTTCAAGATGAACTTGGTATTTACTGGAACAATGCCAAGTCGTAGCTTTGAAGTGTAAATCTCCTGTTTTGTTTGCTCAAGAAGTGCAGAAAAGCACTGGCAATGCAGGTCTACCTTGCCCTGAGAGTACCTGGTAGCGTGCCCGAGGGAGGGTAGCCTGTAGCTGAGAGCATTTCATCACCTCTGGAGAGATGTCTTGTGGCTTTACAGCATTGCTGAGGGACTGGGGAGCGCTGCTTGGGTAAGAGGTAGTGAGAAGAGGCGATCCCTTTGCCCTTGTCCCTCACTGACCTCTGGCTGCCTGTTCCGTCTTGTTGCCCTGAGAGCCTGTCTGTGGCTGCTGTTCCTTTTGACCTATGGAATAACTGTCTTAGAGCCAATTTGCCTCTTTTCCACTTGGCTATGCAGTAAGTCTACTGTGACATTCCTTAGGCTTTCTAACTGCTTTAATAAGAGCGTGGCCTTGGGAGATTTCTTAATCTGGAAAGCCAAAAGGGGGATGTTGGGAGGGGGAAATGCTTCCTTAAGTTGCTCCCTCTGATCTGCAGAGTGGATTGGTGGGTCCTCTGCAGACTGCTAACAGGGATAAGTGCTTGCTGGTCTCTGTTAGATAGTCTTTCCTTTCTTTTGGGATCCTCTTATCGTTGAAAGGAACATATGGATATGCAGCTTAAAGGGTTTCCACAGTTAAGGAATGAGGGAACTGATTTATACTCTAATGTTGATACATATCAACAGTCTGTATAAGTAAAATGCATGTTTGGGTTATATAAATATATGTGTATACATATACATACACACAGTATGTGTATATGTATACAAGCTGTAACTTAAGACTCTTGTTGCCATATTTTTAATTCTGAAAAACAGCTGCCTCCCAACTCGAGCTTTTTTTCAGGGCTCCTTTATTAATTGTTAAGTTTTGTGGTGTTCTTATCCCTCATACTGATGTTGCACATAATGGTGTCAGACTGCCTTGAGATGTTGAACAGACTATCAAAAGATAAATTTTCTGTAAAACTTAATTCAAAGAGATTTATATTCCTGTAGCTCTCTTCCAAGTATCCAAATATGATCTCATGAGTTTAAATAGATCAAGTACAGTTGATGTCTCTTCTTGATCTCTTTGAATTGCTTCTGAAGCTACTGATCATATGCTTTTGTCTCCTTCATGCTGGTGGTGCAGCTTCTTGTTCTTTCAAGGCCCAACTTCTGAGGTTCTAGGATTATTCCATGCCTCTAAAGTGGCTCTAAAACTGCTAGTTCTGACAAGTAATCAGTGCTAGTTCCTTCTTGGCAAGGATTTAATCCACACCAGGATTTTGATGGAAAGGTTCAATTACTCTTTCTCTTAAACTTGATTGTCAGAAGCAAAAGGAATAAAAGAGATGAGAGAGTTTCCATAACTCTTTATGATATTGTGCCTTACTTTGCAATTAATAGTATTTATAGCTTTATGTGATCTCTCTTGTGCCTCCTTCTTCATATAGAAAGGTGAATTACTGCTTCCTAAAAATCCATAATAAAGACAAAATAACTCCTGTAAATAACTTTTTATAGTTCATTTGAGCAGTTAATTAAGAGTATAGTATTGTTTCTCTTTTCATTGACTGAGCAAAACTAAAAGCAGTTTCTAAAGAAAGCATGAATCTATACACATGCTGAATGTGTATTCCACAAATATATAACAATTGCTTATCTTGTTGCATTAGGCAATATTTTCTTTTCCTGTGGATGCTTCTGAGTAATAGCCTTGTTAGAACTTCTCCAGAAACAAGCTTGCTGTTTCAAAGGTTCCCATTTCTTTGTTACCTGGAGTATCTCATCTAGCAAGCGCTGTAAATTTCCTTTTCTGCTCCTGCCATCCTCTTCTGTGTTGGAATGCATATATGTAGCATCACATTTGAGGTCAGATGGCTGATCCACAACAAAAACCTCCTCTTGTGTGGGTATCTGACCTGCCTTCAAGTGCACAAGAGAACTTCAGCCATAGAAAATTAAAATATCTCCAAGATGTTTGTGCCTGTTATTTTGTTTGAATATGAGGGTAGTAAGTACCTACAATAATTCTGACATGCTGTACAAGCCACAGCATGTAAGAATTGTTTGCATTGTATATACCCAGAGCTGTTATTCCTCCCCAAGAGGATCCTAGAAGATTTAATTCATGAAAAAGTTATCTTTCAGGATTGTCTTTGAAGACTGAACAACCATCACAAAATATATCAAAGCAGTTAATTTGTTCTTTTACTTGAGTGTTGGCAAGCGTGTGCCTTAATGGCTTCCTAATGGATGCTTAAGAAGTCGTGTCTGTGACATAACTTGTAGCAAGCAGAAGGGTCTCAACACATTATGGTTGATAATTACACATGAGTTTAGGTAATAGGGTTAATAGGATACAGTGAGAGGTCAGGTTTTAGCTGTCACATTAGGGAATTCATTGTCGAAGATATCTGTCACCTGGGATGTCCCAATGTGATGCTTATTTAAAAAAAAAAAAGTTGGGAGATGGAAAAGAGGAAAGCTCTGCATTTAATGTGATCTGCTGCTTCTGAAGGTCAATAAGTTGGATAACTAAATTCAGAACTGAGCTTTGTCCAAAATCATGCCTGTAATTTAGCTGTGTCATCCTATAACTTGTAACTCTGGGTATATTGTGTGGTTTAGTAAAACACTGTATAGTAACAGATGAAATTTGTGCAGCAAACTTTAATTTCCTTGTGGCAGCTTGCCAGGAGGCAATCAGAGGTAACCTTCCCCCCATCCTGCCACAAGCTCCTTTCCTAACCCGTCCCAAGAAATCTGGTGCAGATGCTGTGGGTAGTTACTTCTCTGTATACACTGGGGGATCGTTCCCTCCCAACACATCCTGCTAATAGGGAAACCAGAAAAAAAATCAATACAGTGGTTTTATTTTTTTTAGACTTGCAGTCTAAGTAACAGCTTTCATGGTGATAACTGGGACTAGGTTGCTCTTGGCTCTTTTGTTATCATTGGAGGAAATAACTTCTTTTTTTGTCCCCCAGACAAAAGGGCATAAGCACCACAAGGAGAGTTTGACAGAAGCATGTTACAGTATGCACTCCGTGGCATAAGAGCAGTAGTTCTTGACTCTCTCCATTGGTCGTACTGCAGTAATGCAGGTGGAAATATGTCCCCTCCCAAAAAACAACCAACCAAAAAAACCCCAAAACCCAACAAAAAAAACCCAAAAAAGCAAACCAGAAAAAAGCACAGGGGAAACTTGGAAAACTTAATGGGCATCATCTTGCTAGAATGAATAGAGAAAGGAGCTTCAGGGATAACAGTTTTCTTTATACCCCAAAACTATTCTTCAATTTGAGGAGGAAATTACTTTCTTGATAACAGTCAAGAATCACAAATGCTTTTTGCTCTGTTCAATTCCCCCTGCTGTATGTTCACAGGACACAAAGGCAATGTATAAATTGAATGGTAGTTGACAGTTTACACTTGCACGATGGTATAACAGTAATGCATTGTGTAATTTCACTACAGTCCAGTGTGTTGTCACTGTTTCTGGCTTTAATACAAAATGCAGATTAGCAATGCAGGATTATTGTGCTGTAGAGGGCTATGTCTATAAAAGCATGTGTTTCTTTGCAGAATGCAAAAAAAAACCCAACCCTCTTCTGGTGCTGGAGTGTTAGATACAGTCTTTGTGTCTAAATGTGGTGAGCATATGAATGTGAAATGTAAGAGGAGATTTGCCAACTGCTGATATCTTTCTTATTTCTCTGCCTCCATATGTCTTTCCACTGGCTGCCTCTTATGTCACAGTTTCCATCCCCCTGCTCAGATGCTTTTATATCATCTTTGGAAGAAGGATCTGTGTTCCTCTAACAGAATGCATGCATAATGTGAGCTACTTATTGAAATAGAAGCATTTTCTTGGACCATACATATACATTGATTTTGCTGAGCTCTCCTTTAAGCATACAGGTAGGGAGGCCAGGGGGAAAAAAAGCATTACCTTTCATATCTGAATAGGTCTGCAGTCCCTCAGTGCAGGGTGAACTGCAATGGGAGTGTGACTGCAGAAGTGTTTGTTTACATGGCAGAAAAATCATCCCAGTTGTGACTCAATGGTTCATTCTGTTTACATACACCAATACACAAGATCATTTTTAATAAATGTGCCTAAAATATTCCCAAGGAGGTGTGTGTAATACAGATTCTTAAAAATTATTGAAAAACATTCAGGTTTGCAGTCAGGTACATATTGTTACATTGCTCCAACTGAAAAATGGAAAATGCTGTTTCAAATGCTTCAATAAAGTGAAAGATAGTTATTAGGAGTTGCTTTGCAAAGAATTATTAAGCTACTGACTTAAAAATCTTGTTTAAATACTAAAAGTGTAATTTTCTCACATAACTTGAATTCTGCATAACTAAAATACATTTCCAGCTAATATTTGTTCCTGGTTATACAATAGGTACAAAACAGACCTTATTATGTATAATGTATGGTGTCAAAAACAGTGACTCTTACTATGTCTTTTGGGCAACTAGAAGTCTAGCAACTGAGTTTAAGATTAAAATAATTTCTTATTCTTTATTTAAAGAACAGATTTTTTTTAAGGATACTCATAAAATAGGTGCAGTTTTGTTTCCCTAAAATAATCTCCAGTTGCCATGCAAGTAAAAAGAAATAAGATGAGGTGATTTTTTTGATGGGCTTGAGAGATGCTTTCTCCAGTCCCTCAGGTATGCTCCTCTGGAGGGGAACGTGCTGACTTTCTGCAGCTCTGTGCCTGCCTGCAGCCTGGCTTGCATCCCAGGCTGCTGTGGCTGAAGGGGGGCTGGATGCTGTGTGGTGGTCAGATGTTCTCCTGCAGCACTTGCTGCATGGCTGGCAGATGCCCTGGCTATACTGCATTCTGCCATGTACACCTCTAGCCTGAAGAATGTGTTAGCTTGAGTCCTTTCACATTTCTTGCCTGAATAGTGTTTGTGTAATTGGCTGATTAGCAAGGCTTCAGGCAGGTGTGAACTAAGACCTAACAGTAAGCGGTTTGGATGCTCATGCAGGGTTTGGAAATATGCATAAATTAAAACTTGTAGTAAAGGCTTAGCTGTTCAGATATGGCATTCTCTCTCTCCAAGGCTGGGTACTCAGTCACTTAAGATGGAGATTTCCAGATATTCTTGTGTACTCGGAGAATAATTTTTTTAAAGGAGCAAATAATCTATATTTGCTTTTCCAAGTGGATATCAGGTACTTTAGAAGAGCCATTAGTTTACTGAGTAAATCCTTTAGATTGCAGACAATCACCGTGGCTGGATGTTACTGGAGACCATCATAAGCAGAGGCTGAGGTGATGTAATGAACTGAATTTCTGATTAAAGGTTATCTCCTTAATTGACAGCTGGGAAGCAGACGAAGTATTCTGACTTGTGAAATATTGCTGAGATAATGGAATACGTAGAAGTGCAACAAGAAATTGTCTGTGATAGAGTAAGGGGGCAGTATCTGGACTGTGCTGTCTCAGGTCCACAGGTGTAGGCTTTGGTGTAAAGCTGACTATGTTAAGCCCTGCCTTTGCACACAAAAAGCGTTTTGAAATAAAGACAGAAGCACTTGGGGAAGAGGTATCCATCCTGTGTAGAGCTGGCTTGGTTCATGGGCGCTTCAGAAGTTCTGGTGCCAAAGGGCGATGGGTGTGCCAGGTCTAGCTGAGCTGGTGGCAGCAGAGGGTGTCCAGGTGTGGAGGGCCAGACTTGAAGCTTCTGCCTGAGTGAGGAGGAAACTTTGCTTACCAGAAAGGAGGGTTCCCAAATCAGTCTTGGGTTTAGCCTTTCCACCTGTCTGTTTAGTGAGGGCTTAGGTGCTGCCTTTGTGAAGGAGTAACAAAGTGAGGACATCCCTGCAAGGCGTGCTGGTGAGCAGCTGATTGTGTGTAACCTCATCCTGTTTAATTATTACTTCAGTCCTGGTATTTCAGTTTCTCATGTATCAGAAGTGATTGAATCTTACCTTTTTAAAGAATGATCTTTGCTTGCATAAATGATATGCCTACCAAAAATCAAAGTAATCTCAAGTGTGTGCTAACTGATTATCTTATGCAAATTATCTTCAGTTTATCTTGGGTAATGCTCTTGTTTCATTCTAGGGAGTATAATGATGCACTTTGAAATGCAGACTAACATGGCTAAATGAATTACACCTTAACTGAGTTTTGCCTCACTCAGAGTGGGGGGCAGCAGGGATTACAATTTAAACCAGTTGAGAAGGTACAGAATATCTGCCTCTTATACCTAAAAGATCAGTACAGCATCAAAGATAACTGCTGTTTAATGGCTGCTCAGAGATCTTCATAAAGAAAAGCAATGACTGGGACACATTTTATGGGTGTATCAGTTTTTGCTGCAATGGGAATGTGGCACAATCATTGCTGTATGATTTTAGTCAGTACAAAGAAACTTCTACAAAACCCTCTTTAACACAGTGTATAATCACTGTAACTCACAGGGGAGCATGTGTTATTCGAGGGAGGATGGTTTATCTTGCATATCTAACATTTTTTCTAATTAGTGTGTTAAACAATGGCTAATAAAGCAAGCTATACACCATCGTTTAAAAGCTAGTAACTGCATTCTACTTCAGAGGAATGGTGTTGGCTTTCCTTCTCCATCAGATAGTGGTGGTCTTTGTAAGACACTGTAGTCACTATTATATGCATGCTGCATGCTAAATGCTGAAACTCTACCCGCATACAGCTATGTTAACGGTGGATCATTAAATACAAGTCAAGCCTTTCTTATCTTTCATCTGTACTCTGGGAACAATTCATTCGGTGTGGTCTGACAATGTGTTGAGTCCTAATGAGTCACTAAGGAAAAAGTATCTTTGCAAAGCACATGTTGCCTCTATGAAGGGTGGGTGTATCTGCCTCTAATGTCTTTCCACCAAACATAAATATTGTTCAGTTCATAGCTCCTGCTTCTCTTACTTTCACCCTCCATGCCTTTTCCTTGGCCTCACCTCTGTAGGTGAACAAACGTGGTAAATTTACAGTCTTGGTAAGGAATTAGTGGCCTTCTGTTAAATAGCAGGTTGGAATGCCTGACTCATTGTTACTTGGGCTACTAGTCAGACAAAAATAGACATCATTGAATACAGTATCAGTTTTGAGGTGTGAGTTGCCTCATTTTGCCACTTTTATACTGGGAAAATAGAGCTAATGAATGAAAATGTCAAGAACCTCTTGAACCTCAGTGACTCTTGATTAACAGGTAAAGTTACACACAAGGCAACTGATGAATTGTCTTCACTCTGAATGGGCTGGGTTTAGACTGTGAAGAAACCTGTATGTACAGACCTGGGAACATTGGTGTTTTTGATCACTCAGTCTCTATTCTGTGTTATTCAACTGTGGCTCTATTCCCTCCCAACTTCACCCCTCCTCCTCCCCCTGTATTAAACCTCTTGCAAAAGGTAAGATGAGATAGGATAAAATATGCCTCAGTAAAACATGTTGTCTCGTTAGTCATTTTATACAGTTGACTTGTTTGTTGTATTTAAACTTGGTTCCTCAATTCTTCTTCCTGCTAGCATTTCTTGACAACTGCAACAAAATTTCACACTCATGAAGGTGCAATACACTGGTAAGAAGGAGAAACTCAGGCCCAATAAATTCTATGTGCTTTCTCCTGATCTAACTTAATTTAGATATAATTGATAGGAATAAAATGAACAGATTTTGTGGCATACTGTGATGGCTTAGAAGACGACACAACTTCATACAGAAATATTGTTTCTAGGAGTATTTATGGCGGGTTCCTTGACCTGCTGCTTACTCTTCTCCTACTTAATAGTGGGGGAGCTGAATGCTGGAAAGGCATCTTAACAAGAAAATTATACAGACATCTGTCTGAGATGTCCACTCTGCAAAGCATGCAGTTATTTCTGGGGGAAATAAGGCCTGATGACCACACAAATATATCATAAGATTGAGGAAAGTAACTTGTATAACTAAAGTCTTCTGTCTTGGGTGGATGAGTTGGATGTTTTAGGCATAGGTTGCCAGAGGGCAGTATTGTTTAGAGAAAGGCTTCTGCTGCTGCACCCAGGTCTGCTTGCTCTAAGTGCCTTTTGCCTCATGTACATCAAATTATTTCAGTAAACTGATAGTTTTATTGGGAAGAGGAATGGGGAGAGTACCGAGGCCCCAGGCAGCCATTCCAATCTTGAGGAAAACACAAGAGGTGATTTATTACAGTGGGCAGGTATCTATGCTTGACCAGGACCTTGGCAAATCTTCCCTTTATCCCCAGCAGTCTAAGCAGCCTCTCTGGACTTGGGATGCAAACTCTGCCCCTCAGCTGCTGAGCAGCATCTGCATCCTGCTGTCCTGTGATTGAGTAGCAAGGGAGAGGACTTGGGGCGGAAAGCAAGGCCCATTAATAGACTTATTTTGGGTTTCCCAGACCAGTGCCAGTGAACTTGCATGTCACTATCTGTCACACAGCTGAGGAGTTTCTGACCTACCTGATGAAGCAGAACTGTGTAAAAGCTGTTGTCATGGCTTATTTTCTGCTCAGGGAGGCTGTTTTGCATGAGGCAGGGCAGCTGTAGCAGATTTCAACATCATCCTTTGGAGGTACTGAGGCCGTGTTACCCAGTCAGCAGTTTCCTGTGGCACTTCCCTGGAGTGCAAAAACTGTTTCTGGGTAGAAGCAAACATTGTCTGGCTTCCAGGGTTTCTGTATGGTAGTTTAACACTGGCAATGAAGTCAGTTGGGCAAAGAGGAATTGTTTCACACTAGAAGAATTGAAGCTTAGAGAAGCAGCGTTTAATTATGTTTTGTCATCCACATTGAGCATTTGATTCCTGTAAGATTGAGGAGGTGAGAAGCAGCAGAGGGTAGACTGATGTCTTTGGCTAAATGCTGCCTACATCTGTATGGGACAGGTCAACTTTCTGGATGTTTCTGGACTAGTTTGATCAAGAGTGAAGCTAGTCAGGCACAATTAGTAGTTGTTGCCAGACTTTGGCATGGGACTGAGGATGGGGGGGGAGCTTGCCTTTAGAGCTTGTGCATTTGCTGTTTCGGAGCTGCTGTTTGGGATGCAAGTGTCTGCACAAGCTCTGTCTGACAAAAGGCTGAAAATGGAATAAACAACTTATTTGAAGAAAGATCTGTCCTCATAGTTTAAATGTTTTTGGATGCGGGTGGGTGGTCTTCCAGCTCTTTTCATGAGTGCCTAAAAGCATAATTCAGGGCTCTTTAAGTGTTACAGGGGCAGGAACCTTTCTTATTTGTATAGAAGGTAGTCTGCAACACTTGGCTCTTGGCTGCCTGCCTTGCACTGGAGCTTGTTGCAGGTGGACAAGTATTTGGTGGTGTCACCTGGACTCAATGGCTTGGCAGGGCTCAGAGTAACAGTGGGAGGGGGAGTTTGGGGGAAGCCTGGAGCCCTCTGGGGTGCTGCTAGCACTCAGGATCTCCAGCCACTTTTTATTTTACACAGGTGCTGAAGTGATTGAAGGACCAAGATGCTACCACTTCATCAACCTCTGAGGAGTTCAGGTTGTACTAAGTAAAGGCAGAAAAATCCTGAGCCCTTAATTCTTGACTTGATGACAGCCACGCAATGGCTGTAAGGACTCTGTGGACTTGCAAATAGTGTAGGGATGGCTGGGTAACAATTGCAGCTCTAATTCTTTTTAGGTGGTGGGGATGTCAACAGAAAATTTTGTGGTAGATGTGTGCATATGAAGAAATAAATGCT
>NW_008825614.1:19873128-19876865 GCF_000699105.1 Pygoscelis adeliae
TGTAATACTGACAAGACTACTTTGATATTATGTTTTGAAAACCATAAAAGTTGTCCATTACCTTATAAAGGACACTGAAGCGTCTTTCTATGCACTCCTATACTTATCCTGAGCTGTCACGTTTCTGTCTTTGCTACATTGGTGACAGTCTGCAAAAATCCCCACTGAAGGTTGCTGTGCAGGCACAAATGCAAGAGATGACGCGCTTGCAAGTGTTAGCTCAGGAAAAAAAAACAACAAAAAACCCACAACAAATGTCCACCACCATGGCAGCTTGTTACCTGTTTTAACAAGCTGTCACATGTTTTAACAAATCTTCACATAGCAGCTTGGCTAGGTGCAAAGAAGGGTTTGTCTAAACCTCTGTTGCATCATGCCTCAGCTATGTGTCGCTAGTAAGACAGACTTCAGTGGGGCTTATGAAGTTTTAGTGGCATGAATCCTGCTGTTACTCTAAGTGTGTTAAGCATTCTTTCTGATTGATCTACATGCATCTAAATACTTATTTACAGAGGAGTTAGATGCTGCGGTCTCTGAATCTGACTGAATTATTGTAATATGTACTTACCAAGGCTTTACATAGCCTTGAGGCTTAACTTATGTGATGACTTCTGAAAAAGGGTTTGCTTTCTCAAGTAGCTTGACTGTGAGGAAGGCAGAGGAGTGTAATAGTGTCTCAGCAGCTGCTACCCCATTACAAGTACTTTAAAAATGCATGCACGTGTTCTACAGCAGTTATATGTTTGGAAGGGACTCTCTGGGAGACTTCAATATTGTTCCTTTCTTCCAGTTCCTCGTTTGGACAGTGAAGACATGGCAGCAATGGCAGAGCTTCCTTTTCTCAAGGCTGATGTTAGAGAGATATTTGAAAGTAAGTTTCATGCTGTTTCAGGATAAAGTACTATGCTAGATTCTGCCTTTCATTAAGGATCATCTACTAGCTGATCAGGTACCTGGCATATCCCTGATTAAACACTCTTCCAGAAGGACAAAATCTTCCTTTGGAGCCCAGGCACAAATATCATGGGTAATAGCTCATTTTATAATTAGTTTATGACCACAGTGCTTTATCTCTTTCTTTCTCCAGAGGTAGGACCTGTCTATTTCCATAAGCATTTGGTTTCTTGCATTTTAAAAAATCTTTGTCTCTTTTTAAGGCATTGGATTTGACATAGAGTCAACAAAATTCTTAGTGTAACTGAATACAAGAAATGGAGATATCTGGTTAGTGAAATTGCATATGAAATATATGCAAGCATTCAAAACTCCTTTTTAAAACTAGCCCTTTCTGTGGAACAACTCCCCCACATCTGGATTCTTGAAAGAAAGTATAATAGTCTTCACATGAATTCAGGGTGAGTTTCTTAAGCTTCTCATCTTTAGCCCACTGCAAAAATATGTGGGTTTTTTCATATAGGGAGACAGCTGTACTACCTGTGGCTTGGATTGCCCTCTAACATATTTAGGCTGTGTATGAATTTTTTAGGTTTGCCTATTTAATTTTGACTTTCATGGATGTGGATTTTGTGGGGGTGGGAAAGGGTCTGGTTTTCCTGCAAATTTTGAACAAACGTTTTGGTTATCTTTGAGAGCAGTTTTATGAAAAATATATCTGCCTACATTTTTACAGCTTCAGGGGAAAATCTCAGTGTTGCCATGACTCAGAAGGACTTGAAGTGAAGGCAGGTCATAATCTGGGGTCTGAAGCATTTTTCCCCATACAGATGAATCCTGTTTGGTCTGCAGAATTTATTTGCTTAGATGACTTCCTTAAAAAGTGGCACTTCAGTGCAGCTGGACCTGCTGCATCTGAAGAGCTGCACTGACTGATGAAGAAATGTTGTTCTTCGTTCTTTGGGCTTCTGTGGAGTTTGCCTCTGAAACAAGTAGCAAAAATCTCTTTGGGCTTTCAGTGCCTTCTCTACTTGTATGCAGACAATGTGGATGAGAAAAGCATCTCTTCTGCAACTTTGCTGCAGAGGAGATGGAAATGAGATAGGATGAATGGGAGATGTTAAGATAGAGGAGGACATGGCAGGAGTTTGGGGTAGAAAAAACAGTAATGTGTACGTGGAAGGAAAAGTAGTGTGTGTTGGTCTGATTGGATGGGAACATGTTGCTGTTACAGGAGACCAAAGCTTCACTGGCAAACTTGATTCTGGGTGTATTCAACTTCTGAGTCTTTGGCTCAGGTTATTCTCTCAATCTGGATCTCTGTAAGTAACTACCTTTAAGTAATGTATGTGCAGTCCCTTGATAAGGCCTAGTTTTCTATACTGCTGTGTGCTATGAAATGGTATAGTCGTACCTTAAAGTATGTGAGACCTTAACAGGGCAAGGGCAGAGGTCAAGACCACAATATAGTGACTACCCAGAGCAAACAGCACCGTAGAGGCAATGGTTTAATCCTGAGGTGGGCTCTCCAGTGGTTTTTAGATTGAGCTATTTGACCTGGTTGGAGCTCCCAGTAGTGAGTCAAACTGCAGAGCTGAACCCAGACTGAACTATTGTAAGCAGTTCTTTCTCTTGATAGCTGTTGGGCTTTTTTTCTTTGTTTTCCAGTTCCTTTAAAAAATTACTTCAAGCCCCGAAGAAAGAGGAGGAGGATCTTGGAGAATTCCCAACTTGGGAGAAGAAAGCTTTGGTGTCATAGGATGAAGGTGGTAAAACAGGAGTTGTGTAGGAGTAGGCATCAAGAGATGGTCCAGGAGCAGGTTCAGGTGGATGAAAGTCCGGAGGGAGCTCAGCAACTCTGCTCACCAGTACAGCTGGGGCAAGGAGGAGACCATCTCTCAGCAGCACAGCCACTACCCCCTGGTCAGCAGCCCCAGGGAGGGGACAATGTCCACGTGCAGCTGCAGAGGCAGACAGGACGAGGAGGCAGGGCCCCACACATGGGACCACAACAAATGGAAGAGGGGTGGGAGGCCCCAGAGGTGACTGTGCAGGTGCGGCCTCAGAATCTGAGCCAGGGGTGGGAGTCCCCAGAGGTGACTGTGCAGGTGCGGCCTCAGAAGCCAAGCCCAAGATGGGAGGTCCCAGCGGTGACTGTGCAGGTGCAGTTACAGCAGCGGGGCCAAAGGCCAGCCCTCCCACAAGTAACTGTGCAGGTACAGCCGCAGGAGCGGGGACGACAACGAGCACAGCCACTACCCCCTGGTCAGCAGCCCCAGGGAGGGGACAATGTCCACGTGCAGCTGCAGAGGCAGACAGCACGAGGAGGCAGGGCCCCACACATGGGACCACAACAAATGGAAGAGGGGTGGGAGGCCCCAGAGGTGACTGTGCAGGTGCGGCCTCAGAATCTGAGCCAGGGGTGGGAGTCCCCAGAGGTGACTGTGCAGGTGCGGCCTCAGAAGCCAAGCCCAAGATGGGAGGTCCCAGCGGTGACTGTGCAGGTGCAGTTACAGCAGCGGGGCCAAAGGCCAGCTCTCCCACCAGTAACTGCGCAGGTACAGCCGGAGGGGACAAGGTGGCTGGTGTCAAGGTCACTGTCCAGCTGCAACTGGGGCATGACCCAGAAGTAACCTGCATCCAGGACCAAAGTGAGGAAGTATTAGGGAATGGAGAGCAGCTGACCCAGAAACAAAATCAGGAAGAGCCAATGGCAAGACCTGAAGGTGAGAGAGAACTGGCTGTGGTGGAGCTCATGCCGCAGGGGGCTCCGAGCCAAAAGCAGGATCAAGGAGAGGTGACAAAACCCCAGCAGGACCAGAGGCAGGAAGAGGAAAGAGGGG
>NW_008825614.1:19876893-19896245 GCF_000699105.1 Pygoscelis adeliae
AACAGACCTGGATGGGATGGTGACAGACGAGCAGCTGCAGGACCAGAGCCAAGAGCAGGAACAGATAAAAGCAGGCCTGCCCCTGCAAAAGGAAGGTCAAAGAGCTACAGAGATGAGGCAGAAGCAAGGCGATGTCCAAGAAGGGCCCAAGGGGATGGTGGAAGACCAGAAGGAAGACCTGGGGCAAGAAGTGTCTAAGAAACGCCCACGAGAGACTCCAAATTATTTTGTCTCTATTCCAATAACAGATGATCAGGTATTTTGAAGTAGCTGTTCAATCAAAAAGAAAAACCTTAAATAAGAAGCTAAGCATAAGTTTGAAGTTACCTTGGTTTCAAAGCTTGTTAAGAAGCCCAGAGTGATCAAATTCTGTTCCCTGACCTGAAGTGGTCTATTGGGTCTGGCTGGGATGGACTTAACTTTCCCCACTGCAGCCCTCATAGAGCTGTGCTTTGCATTTGTAGCTAGAACAGTGTCAATAGCACACTAATGTTTTGGCTACTGCTAGGAAAAAAAAGTCACTTTGAGGGTCGCCATTGCCCTTTCCATAAGGTCTGAGTGGATGTGTCTCTCCTCAACTTCTATTCTGTAATCTTTTTCCAGAAGAAAGCAGTGGCTTTTACCATCTTGCATTGTCCCATCCTACATTGTCTTACAGCCATATTTAGTGTAATAGAAACCAGTATTGATTTGTTTGTTTGTCTCCTTCCCCCCTGAAGTTCACAATGGAGGATGAGAATTTCCTTCTCTTCTACAGAAGAGGAAAGGGATATTGATCTGTTCTCTCTTCTCCATCTCTTACTCACCAAACTTACCCTGATGTCTCAGGTAGACAGTTAATTCCAAGAAGCCATGTGTGGAGTCTGCATGCTCATACTTCACCCAGGTATGCTATATTCTGTGATTCCCACGTTTGCAGCAGTGTTGGAAAAGCAACGGTCTTTCACCTCCATACTGCTAAACCAAAACACAGCAAACAGCAGAAATCCAAATAGAAATATTTTCTTCTAGAGACTTTGCAAGGGTCCTAAAAGCATTCCAGTTACCACAGTAAATGTTTCTTCTGAAATATGTCAAGATAGACTTGTAGAGCTTGGATATTGCAGGCACTGTCTTATGGTCCATGGAAATAAATTCTAAAGATGATACAAAAGCTGGAGACACATCTTTTGCACTTTTTTCTTTAACTAGTTATGTATGACTGGTTTGAAGCCCCCTAACTTCTGCGTAACCCTATGTCTTTTTGTATTTGTAAAGAGGGGAAAATATTAGCTCACCTTGAGCTACTTATTCCCATTCTGCTGGTATGAACTTTGAAGCCCACACAACTTTCTAAAAGGAGGACACAGAGCATCCCATTCTCAAAGCAGTGCTGTCAGTGGCTTTACTAGGAACAGGTTTTTTGCCCTTCAGCCTCCCATAGACAACTGACTTGGTGATGGCAATGTTTTGTTAGTAGCTGCTGAGGGTATAGAAGAGCAAACAGAGCCCTCACACTTTGTACCAGCACCTGCTGCATCCCTCTTGTCTGGGACTCTGCTCTTGTTGCTGAATAGCAGCATCGTGAGGTGGGATGTGCCCCCCGCAGCAGACCTTGATGTAGGGGCAGCAGGTGACTGTGCTCAAATGTGCTATGTGGAGAAGGGAGAGAAAAGCTTTGGGATGTAGAGATAAGAAGGACTATTCTACTTGGCAGAGGCAGGCGGGGGGAAGTCTTAATTTGACTCAGTAATGGCTGTGTCCCAGCTAGCATGGGCAGAACTGAGAAAAAGTATAAACTGTGTGAATTAATATTTGTAATATATATGCATCTTGGGATCTTTTCTTACAAAGCAAATGTAAAAGGCAAAAGCTGAATGTTAACTTGTATGAATGTAGTGAATATATATAACCCTTGGCTACCAGCTTCTGCTATTAGTTTATGGTGCTTTTTCCAATGAACCAAACAGATACTGTTTGTTGCAATATATAACTTGAATCCTTTTTTTCCTAGCTTAGGTTTCCATGCAGTATCTGGCACGACTGTATTTACACTGCTGAAAGGCAATAATTAAGTAGGATGACTGTATCTGTTGTATATTTTTTCTTTTTTTCCAGTGTGACAAGCAGCTGCAGTACAGTAGCTTGCTTTGGCAGGCTTTTGAATTTTTGTTTTTACCTTAGTTAAGTGTAGAAACTCTTATGTATGTGTTAGAGGGAGATGTCAAAGGTGCCTTCCTCTTGGTAGGCAATTATTTGCTCTGGCTTTGTCTTGAGTGGAATAATCTCTGAAGGTTATCTGGAGGATGGCCCCATATAACTTTCAGTGATTCCTACATATGACTGGCTTTTGAGAGGTGAACAAAAGTGCAGAGCATGTCAGGAAGATAAATGCCAGGAAGGGAAAATAACTGTGTAAGCTGGAAGACAATGTTGGCAGAGGAACAAATGGGTATGAAGTGGGCAAAGAATAAAACTAGGCTGGAAACTAGAAAGTTTCCTGCCATCTGAGGAATAAGATCATGGAACAGCTTGAAGGGGACATGAATGCCTAACTTATTCTGCTATTTTAATGAGATTTGAGTGTCCTAGTATATGGCCTGTGACCACATCCTGTACAGCTCTATGAATGTCCTTCCCTTCTTTCTCCTGTCCTTCTCTATCAATTCTGCTTCTCCAGATATCCCTGCTCTCACACCAGCTCTGGTAATCTGGCAGTTCTGATGTCCCTGGCTAGACGCTCTGCTCAAGATATTCCCAGTTTTATGCCCCTCTTAAGTGCCACCTTTAAAGGTGGCAGTGACCTGAGACAGCCCTGGGTGAGGCTCTGTGAGGGAAACACTGAAGGGTAAGGACACTGTGCCCAGTACTGTAGGCCTGGTATGTGTATATGAAGGGTGAGTGAATAAATGTGTGTGTATACATATATATACACACACATATACATGCACATATAATATATTTTGTCAACAATTTCAGAAGCTTTTACCTCTAAAGCAGTGGTTGCTGACCTCACTGAACATACAACATGGTTGCCTGTTACACTGTAGAACCTGTAGGCCCTTACAGAAGGGTTGTAAAGGTGCTGTTAGTTTTTGGGTAGAAAAATTTTCCCTTAATTATATTTTTAAGAGAGCTCTCCAGATGACGAGGCCTAGGGCTGTCTTCATTTTCCTCCCTTTTGACAGGACAAAGGAAAAACCCCAGTGCAGTCCTGGTGGGTGCTGCAGCCCTTTTCCCTTTGTGTCTAGTGGGGCTGCAGGAGGCTGCACACCAGCCTCCAGCAATGGGCTTGGGCTGGATCTAGGAGTGTTGTGGTCTTGGGTTTTCAATACTCCATTACAAGTGCTTCCTTCCTGTCCCCCACCCCCAAAAACCAGCCATCCCATCAAAAACATAGCATTTATAGAAAAGTGCTATGGACTGATCCACCAAAAAGAAGAGAGGTGTAGAGATAAGGTAGACTGTTCCCATGGGAGAAGAAGCAGAAAGTTCTGAAGACACATTTGTGAAGCTGACAAAAAAGGGTAAGAAAAGACATTAAAATTGCTCTGCAATAGTTAGATATCTGCATGAAGGAATTTCACTCAAACTTGGCTTCCCAGTTGTCTGAGCCTCCAATTGAGGAGGCAAAAGGATCTTTTTTCTTATTTCAAGAGTATTCTTAAAAAGATTGGGCAAGGGAGAAGAACATGAGGCTGTTTTGTGGAATTGCTGTCAATACTTAACCTAGTCTGTTGGAGCAAAGATTTTAGTTTGTGTGGTCAGACAACTTGATTCTTGCTCCATGTTTTCACGATCTAAACAAATGCACTGTAAATAGCAGGCCATAATAAATTGTGCCTCAGTTGCAGTGGGAATTACCTTAATGTAAGTCATTTCAGTGATGTGTGTTTCATAGTGACAAATGTACTATAAGAGTCTGTGAATTCAGGGAGTTTGCTGTTTGTATCTTCAAATGGATTGTCTTAATTGTGTGTGGTTTTATCCTGACATTTATCAGAAACTCGTTATACCACTCAAACTCTTCTGCCATGCAGGTTGTGGGACTATTTACTGGACTGCACAATGACTGCCAAGGCTTTATGTAGAAAGATTGCAAAACAAAAACATTGATGCAGCTGTTTCAACCTATGTAAGAATAAAGTGGAGCTCTAACATGTGTGAGCACCTAGGCATGTAAGCCAGAATTCACTCAGTGAAACAATCAGAAAAATCTATAAATGACTGGGCTATAATAAAGGCTTCCACCAGGTGCTTAGTCCCTGTGTGATGGAATTCTTCTCCCTCCTGCCTTGTTCCCATGACTGGCTTATAAACCTTAAGAGACCATTTCGAAAAAATCTTTCTTTGGAGTCAGTTGTGTAAAGGCACAGATAGACCCAGAAGAGCCAGAAACTGGCCATGCAGTTCTAGAAAATACCAACTCAGAAAACAGCATGTTTATCCAGTTGATCTACTTTGTTAGTTTCCTTTTGGGAAGAGACATCAGTTTAATCTGTGATCAAACTTGTCATCAGAAAATGGCATAAGATTAATTACGGAAATGCTATTCAATTTCCACAGTCTATTAACAACTGACAACTGCATGAAGATCCCATTAATATTTACACAGTGTTGTGAGCTTTATTCTAACATGCTTAGAGTCAGATTCAGATCTACTTTAAGATCTAGGGGTGCTGGCTCATGAGAGCTATGAGTTTAGCCTGTAGGCTTTAAAAAGGAAAACAGATCAATCAATTCCTGAAAAATTAACTTTGAAATTGAAACTGAAAGTTGTTACATGATAGATCTGGGAGATTTTGTTTTGCGGATTGCTGGCTTAAACTTGAGTTGCATTTTTGGGTTTGTGAGTCTTCAGCATTCTGAATTCTTCCAGTAATATCTGGGCACTCTAAAATTAAAATTTATTTCCCTGTCTCCTGTTTACTGCATTGCAGATTTTGGACAGAATTGAAGACGTCCAAGAGCTCATATTCACTAAAGAACCTGACCTGTTGAGAGCTCTTCTTCCTGTTCAAACTATGCACCTTACTATAATAGTAGCTCACCTGGGAACAGAAGAAGTAGTAAAAAAGTAAGAATACTGCAAAATTCAAGTGCAGACAATTCTTCTGTAAATGTGGTAGCCTTACTGCTGCTGTTGTGAATAATTATGTTTCAGTAGAGCCTACACACGATTTCTCTTAGACTTTTTTGATCAGTTTCTGGCTTGTTCTCGATACCTGGTGAGGAAAGATCTTTACAAAAGTTAGATGTGATGCTTCAGGGGTTGAAATTTTGTGTATCTGCCATGGGGTGAAGAGAAAAAGCAGCATGGCTGCAAATAGTATTGTTACCATAAATTGACTCAACGGATGTAAACTTCCCTGAGCTGCTGCCTTTTGAGAAACCACAGCTTTTCAGATCAGCTGTGCTTGTATCAGCTGGAAAATGTTAGCTGATTGGACATGTTACATTAAGAAGAAAACAAAATAAATCTGCCTAGTTCCTTTTCAAGCTGCTCTCTTGTCTAATTCAAGCTGTGGGCTGTCACTGGGGACCCATGAATTAAGATGGGGATATTGAAAGATGACGAAGGAAAGCTACCCTGTAGTCAGGAAGGCTAGAGCTGCTAGAAAGGTCCAACAAATACAGCCAGTATGCTGCAGGTTTTCACTCTATGCCTTCTCTTGCTGTACCACACTGGGAAACTTGAGACTTCTTGGTGTGAGGAGGCAGTGAGGGAAGGCCCTCAGGTGTCAGGGAAGGCGTTGTGTGGTAGAGGTGGGAACCTGGAGAGAGCAGGCCTTTCTCCAGGGGCCTTTGGTGCACATCAGCAAGGGAACGGAAAACAGAGTAAGGCCTCAACACCGTACGAGTGTGACACAGGATCTGCTTGGGCACAAAGCAGAATGCCTTGCTGGAAAGATGTCAAAAGCACCAACATGAGTGGAAAAAACTTCTCTGCTCATACAGGCAGAGAAGTTAAACAGGACTAGCATGCATATGACAGATTTGTATGTGCCTTATTTTAAAATGACCTGCTATATTGTTCATTCAAGATGCTTTTTTGGAGGGCCTGAGGGGAAAAAGATAGGAAGACCTTTATATGGGCTAGGCCGCCTGCATGCAGAAGATACCATGGTACAGTATTTCAGTAATAAAAACCTGTGCCAGTACTGCTGACCGGGCAGGCTGTCATCCAAGAGGATAGGAAGCTAGTGGAGAGCAGCAATCAAAATGGGAATCAATTGGTTAGGGAGGTGAGTGGAGCTAAGTAGCATTAATGAACTTAAGAGTGGATGTGTGCCTGTAATATAAAAATAATGGGCATACCTAACAAAAAGCAGATCTTCCTCACCAAATGCTTTTCATCCTTTATCTTCTACTTATGTACAGAGCTCTACTAAATGAGGCTGTAGTTCAGTGGCTACTGCTCTGTGCTGTCACATGAAAGACTGCCTTAAGGTGTTAGGCTGTGTATTTCACACTTATCAAGCTAATAGCACTGCTGAAACAGTTGGCCCAGACCCTCACAGGGGGAGGGAGGTGTCTTCAGATCTCATGGCAGAAGTTGCTCTAGCAGCATTTAATGGTAACTTAGACATTATGGACTTAAATGAAGGGCTAGGTTAGCCCTGCTTGTTATTAAGGTGGAAGAAGCAAGATCCTCTGCAAAGAATTAATTCTCTTTCCACTTTCAGTCCTGTCTGCACTAAATCTTCATCTGCAGAGTCCCCAAGAGTCTCAGAAAGAAGCAGCTCCTATGTTGTTATAGTTGAAATAACTCCAATGTAGGAGTGAGGATTGCTCATAATGTTGAGTGTTGTTGGCTGAAGTGGCCTTTGTACGTATGAAACGTGCTTTCTTAAGGGGATTACTTTGTGCTATGTGGGTTGCAATGCCTGTTTTCTATTTGCATAATGTTACCCAATTGTAAGATTTTTAAACAATGAAATGAATGTAGCCAAAAGTCTTTCTAGGTGTAATGATAAAGTAAATGTGGCTACAGGAGCCACAGCAATCCATGGACTGGTGTCCTGTAGTCCTTATTTATGAAGTATTTTGTTAGAAGTATGAAGCATTAGTAGTAGGTTTTTGCTCAAACTCGATTTGAAGACTGACAGGATCCCTCTTCCTGAGACACCAGGGTAAAGAGGGGTATCTGTAAAACTTCAGTGGGTATTAAGTTGCTGAAAGACTTGGTGTCTACATTTAGAAACCTATTAGTTATACTTTTTCTGTGTCTTCAAGCAAAATGGTTGAATTTGAAGTATTATGTCTTTGGGTTATTCACTTTCTTTGGAGATATTTCTGTGCACAGCAAGGTTCACATCTAAACTTTGTTGAAATGGGATATAGAGCTCCCAACATAAGCATGAATTTGATATTTTGTTAGCTGTCCTGGAATAGGAGAATATAATGGAGACAAATGCTAAATGTGCTTCAGGTGGGAGAATGAATTTATTTTGGTTTAAGAATAAAACTAGTGAGCCAGTTGAAAATGGCAATGATAAAGTTTTAAACTAATGACACAAATATACGTTCAGTTTTATCCTTTTTGACTCTTTAGAAGCAATATATTCACATAGCTGTTACTGGCATGTCAATGACTTGAACATTCACTTTGCTAGTAAAACTCACTTCTAATATATAAGCTAAGGTTGAAGTTATTGAAAGACATAATGTATTTAAAATGCCTGTGCATCTTCTAACTGTTACAAAAGCATTAGCACTGAAATAGTGTTTGTCACACCTTGCATAGTGCTGCAGAGTAGTCAAAATCAGGTATATTGTCTGGTATTAAAAATATAAAAATATTTCCATATGTAATAATCAAATAACCTTCTTTCAGAATATATATCTTTTTATTATTTTTTAAGGGCTGTTCTGGCACTGAAGCAAAGCAAGACTAAAGTGGAAGCCATCTTGCACGGTAAAGACCTTAATATGACATTTCATGGGATTGGACAATTTAACAATCAAGTGATATATGTGAAAATGTTGGAGGAAGACCAAAAAACACTGAGCAGAATTGCAGGTAAGCACCTAACCTGACTCTTTACCACTTGTGGTAAACCAGTTCGTAGAGTCTGTCAGCTCTTGTAAGTACTGGTCTGAGCTGCTGTGCATGGCCGTGATGTGCTGCCTTTCCTCTTGTCTCCTCTTTTTCTTAATTGTTAAATATGAAGGTGACAACTGGGATCCTTCAGAGCATGAGAGCTCAAATAAGTTCTCTGTACTAATTTGGGACAGGTGAGATGCACAGAGACTTGACATGTCAAGATCACATGGTAAGGCTCTCCTAGTCTGCCCTGCAGTCAGGATCCCACAGACCTCTGGTGTACATAGGGTCTTCAAAATGACACCTCAAAATTGGGGCTCTGTTCATTCTAATAAACTGGAAACCTTGTAAGTGTTGGCCCCGGTTTAGTTTACAAGCACTTCCTTTAAACTGGCGCATGCATGAAATTGTTAGCACCGCTGGGACAGGAGGTGACAGATAGCAGTGTTGGTCTGCATGTATGTGTGTGTAACACCAGCAAATCAGTCTTTCGCTTCCACTGTACAAGGTGGAACAGAAATATGAGTAGCTTGTGTCCTCTGCTTTACCTTCCCAAAGCACTGATGGGTTCATGAAAATGTTCCAAATCTTTGACCTGCTTACCTGCATCTGAGTACAATTTCAGAAGGGCTTGATATTCTCCCCTTCCTCCCCACCCTGTTCTGAGATGCTTTAGCCTGCAATGCAGAACCTCATCTGTGCCCTGGGCTTCCACTTCCAACAGCGCAGAAATAATTAATATACTTTTTTCCTTGCTATTTTCATACTAAGCAAAAAGGAAGCATAGGTCAACTAATACTTCTCAAAAAGGAAGAGTAGTCTCAGTACTCTTCTCAGTACGAAGAGACTATGTAATCTTCCAAGGATATGGCTTTTCAGAATAGTCTGTTTTCTTTTTGTTGAAGCTGCTTCCTACCTCCTCCAGTTATTAGCTTTGATATAATAGTCCTGCTCTCTTCTCCTGTTGATTTTCCCTCTTAAATAGTCAGTGTTGCAACTAGACAGAAGATGCCTCTTAATATGAACAGCTTCTTTGCCTCAGCTAAATAAAATTAGCTACTTCCCTATCTGTTACTTTTTGCTTGACTCTGGCCTTCATTTCCCTTATTGTTCCATCCATGGCAAAGATAGTTTTGACTCAAAACAGCTGTGCTTTTGAAAGTACTCTGTTGTCCCTACTTATTAGGATTAGAGCCTCAACAAACTTCCCCATGCCCAAATGGTTTCTTCTAAAGTCTGTAAGCTTAACACAAAATAATCTTGACTGGAAGATGACTAAGTAGGAGGCACATGATGCAATTTCCTTTAAAATCAGATTTGGTATGTGCCTGTCCACAACACACATATTTCAATGCCATCAAAAGAAGGGACTGCTTGACTGTTTTGATGCCCCCCACCTTAGCTATCTCCTCATTCAGTTCTGAAAGATGCAGAAGTGAATACCTCCTTTCTCTTTTCTGATTACTGCTGTTTTTCCCTCTACTCATTGTTTTGTTTAACTGAGAATTTTATTCCCCATGAATCATAGCATACAAGATCAACCTTTATCGTGCTATTTTAGCACCAGCAGAAATGTTTAATTTTGGTTCTGTAGAATGTGTGCTGTGATGCTCTTTTTCTTTTTTTAATGATATTGGAGCTGCATTAACTCTAAAAGTCATTACAATAGTGGGCGGCAGATCCTTTGCGTTCTCTGCCTGGATAACCCGCATCTTCAGGGTTCTGGAAACCTGGTGTCTAGCTGCTGATTTGAAACCCTTTCTTAATGAGAAGGAGGAGAAAAACTTTGATTGCAAGGCCCAGAACTATTCTGTCAGTACTTGCATGTTTTCTAATGCAATATGATTGTTCACTGATTGCCTGAAGTACTACTTTGACTGAGACAAGCTGCCAGTTTTCAAGTGTTAACTGTGTCACCAATGGCTTTGCTATTCAGAGATGTATCTTCCAGTGTTCTCCTTTCTGCATAACTTCTGACCATTTCTAGAACTTAATGAGTCTGGGGATTATGCAAATATGTATCAAAATCTATCCTTTTAATGACATGTCTGAAGAAATATTTTCCTGTTTTTCCTCCTAACTCTCTCCCTCAGCATAGCAATTGAATTAGTTGTTATACAATGAATAGGGAATTTCTTTTTCCTACCTTTTAGTCAATATTTTTGGTTGCTCATGGGGTAGGTGTGGATTTTCAAATGCTGCCTTCTCGAGCAGCATGATGGGCAAATGATTTGACTGGCAAAGGTCAAGCTACTCCTGCCAGCTGCCTCTGCCTTGTCACACCCTTATCGATGATTTGTCAACAGCAGTTTAACAGTTCAGCCTGCTCTAATGAAGTTTTTGAACCTCTGAAGTGTTCCTGGTATTAGAAAATATAAATAGGTGGCTGGCTTTTCATTCACTTTTGTTCCTATACCATAGACTCCAGTTTCAAAGTGGAGAGTTATCCTGTCTCTTGATCAATTAACTGTGGTTAATTGGTAAATACTGGGTGTTACTGGGCTTCTCTTGCTGCTAATGACCTCGTCTGCTTTGAAAAAGAGGTACTGCTTAAGATGTCTTGAAATTTTCTTAGTATATTTACCAAGTGAGCTAGGGAAGATAGTGTCTGGAAAATTGAGTGGCATCCTGACATGGGCAGAACATCAGCTACGAACCATGTTCCTAAACTGACTTCTTGAAGATGATTCCTAGCCTTGACATTTCTTCCATCAACCTTTCTGATGAAAGTCTGCTCATGGCAGTAAGACCTTCATCTTGCAGTTATAACTCCTTCCTGCTGTTTGGTAGGACTGGTGCTGGGTGGTGAACATAAGGAGATGCTAGTTTCAGTTTTTTGATACGTTAAGCTCTAGCTTGCTGCTTTTTGTGCATCTAGAGGATGTTATTTGCCCAGATGATGTGTGAGGAAGGGCTTTTTCCTAGAAGGAGCTTAGACACTTTGCTGCATGTGTTTTTTGGGGCTTGCTGTGCTCTGACCTACTGGCATGGGAGCAAGACTTGATATGCGGAAACTCTTCATGTTCATGTGTTTTAATTCACAAAGTACCAGAGGCACTCTAGGTGTTGATACCTAACCATAATCACCTAGTACCACTTTTAAATGTCCTAGAGTATCTGTGATGACCACACTGGACTTACAGCCAGACTGTATCCTTCTGCAGTGGCAGCTGGAGGCCAGGTGGGCATCCTGTAGGGCATCTAAAAGGGCATTAGATGCTTGTTCAAGCAACTGGATCCTATTCTTTATATATTTTCCAGCTGGAAAACATAAAGCAGTTGCCTTGGCAAAGTGACCAGACAACCCCAGCTGCTGTTGCCTCACAAATACGCTGAGATGAAACATTTTAATGTATTAATTAGCTAAACTCCAAGCCAGAGACTTGGCCTTGATACAAATGCATATGACAAAGTAGTAAACACACATGTAGTTAAACTTCCTGATAGATAAAACCATAAAATGGAAGTAGGGTGATTTCAAGCAATGCAGTCATCAAATATGTGCTACGCTATTTTTTAACACAAATTTCAACACTGAACCTGCTTTTCCCAGTGCCTAAGCAATTAAGGAGTAACAAAGATGAGTGGCAAGAAGTGGGGTCTGGCAGGAAGAGCCATATAAATGTTACAGGTTTTCAAGGCAGATGTGGATTTTTCACTTTTTTATCCCCTTTATACAACCAAGGTATAAAGACCTCTAGCAATAAGAAAAATTGCTGGAGAGAGGTCCTAAGTTACTCCAGCGTTAGCCAAGGCTTTCAGTGTTATTTTGGAATTATTCTTTACTGCTTAAGCACAACTGTTGGAGAACAACACTTCATCTTCTGCATTTGCCAGACTTGCAGGATTCTGCCTAATGCAATTCTTGTGAGACTCTGCATCCCCCAGTTCCAAGTTCGTGAAAACCAAGGATAGACCAATTTGGTTTGACTTGTCATTACAGTCCTTAGCTGAAAGGCCTTGAATATAAATTAGAGTTGCTCACAGACACTTCTTTCAATGCAGAATAAAACCTCATTGCTTTATAATTATGTGGCCAAAGTTTTTAAACCAACACCACCATAAACACTGTGTATCATAAGTTCTGGGGAAGGGCTGCTATGTTTGTGTGACTTTTCCTTCTGAATAGCTCTAAGTGTTGCAGAGTTGCACTAGTTTTAGGAATCTTGCCACTTTTTGCTGGGTGCACTTTGCTTCTCACATTGCTTTTTGCAATAATTGGGGAGAATCTGTCTTGTCATGCTCCACAGCTGTGGCCACTAGTGGCTGCATCCTGTTCCTGGCAGGGCTGCCATGGGCATGTGCTTTCCTGAACTCGCCATTGTGATAGGAGGTCTGTGAATTCGGAAGGAATTGCATGGCAAACATAAAAGTTTGGATCTGGTTTCAGGTTTGCAACATATGGCTGTACTGTCACGCACAACTTTGGTTTTGCTTGTTCTTCATTTGTCTGCGTTGCCTGCAATGGTGTGACAACTAGTTATCTGCTGTGTGCCTTAAGGCAAGCATAGTGGGTTTTTTGTCTAACCATCTCATAAATATTTTTTTCCCTACCTCCCAATTGTTTTCTTTTTATTTCTTATTTTACCTTTTTACTAGAAGCTGTGGAACAATGTTTTAATGAAATGAATCTTGACATTTCGGGAAGCAAGGATTTCAAACCACATCTTACTTTCCTAAAGCTCTCCAAAGCTCCAAGGTTGAAAAGAAGGGTGAGTAACTGGGTTTAAGATATTTTTAGTGGGGTCTCTTCCACTGATTATTTTCCTTCTAATGAAATTCTTGGGGACTATATACTTCAGCAATATTCATTGCAACTAGAGAAAAATATAATTTGTTATTTTACAAAGCTTGTATATAGGCTGGTCGGCACAGTTGTGTTTGCTCACATCTGATTGGAAGACATGGGTTCTCTTGCTCATATTGTGTATGGCTCTATGGTAGAATACAGAGTGCTTTTCTGCTGTGGCCAGTCAAATCTGCATGAAAACACAATGTCAAGCTGTTTCCATAGGGCAAAATGGCTTCTAAGCAATATTTATCTGAGAACAAGATTAATGTCATGCTAGAAGCCAGGCTGGTGCCTTGATTTATGCTAGAAATGTGTGATGTGCTTTTCTAATCCTTACTGCAGCATTGTATGGGATTTTATCACATACAATTAAAGTAAAAAATAACTCTGATTAGATTGCTCATTTCCCACTGGAATATTGTCCTGCTTGTTTCCAGGAATAGTACTTGTATTTATGAGGTCAATATATTGCAAACTTGAAACACTAAAGGAGCACGCACAAAGAAAACAGAAAATGCTGCAATAGCCAAAGAAAATGACCTTGTATTTGTGCGCTTCAAGTACTTCATATTGACTTGATATTTGCCTTCTGTATACATGGTATAATCAAAGTTGGATGGTACTGATAGTTCTGTGCTGTGGAGACTTTCTTTTATACTGCCTATGGGGAATTTCATGAGTATAGACATCAGCAATGTCTAATGAAAAAAAATACAACAGGCATGTAGGAATTATTATTGACTTTTGTCCAGAGTATTTTCACGCTTCCTTTTACTATCAAGTTTAAAGTAAAAAAAAATATTGTAATTTCTTGCATGTTCTCCTTCTTTGATATCTAGCACTAACTTTGATCTCTAGCACTAAATACGGCATATATTCCTGCATAGTATGATTCATGTATACAATCTCCTTGCTTATAAATATATAAATATGTATGTGTATAGAGCTTTGAATGTTTGAATACCAAGTAGTTGGGAAGCCCAGAAATGGACCCAGTACTCCAGGTGTGGCGTCACCAGTGCTGAGCAGAGAGGAGGGATCACCTCCCTTGATCTGCTGGCAATACTCCTCCTAACACAGCCCAGGATACCAGCCTTTGCTGCAAGGGCACGTTGCTGGCTCGTGGTCAACTTGGTGTCCACCAGGACCACGAGGCCCTTTTCTGCAAAGCTACTTTACAGTCAGCCCCCAGCCTGTACTGGTGCATGGGGTTCTTCATCCCCAATGGCAGGACTTTGCACTTCCCCTTGTTGAACTTCATGATGTTCCTGTCAGCCCATTTCTCCAGCCTGTTGAGGTCCCTCTGGGTGGCAGCATGACCCTCTGATGAATCAGCCACTCCTGCCAGTTTTGTCCTCAGTGAAATTGCTGAGGGTGCACTCTGCCCCACCATCCAGACCATTAATGAAGATGCTGAACAGTACTGGACGGAGTATTGACCCTTGGGGTACACTCCTGTTACCAGCCTCTAACTAGACTTTGTGCCACCAATCACCACCCTCTGGACCTGGCTGTTCAGCCAGTTTTCAATCCACCTCACTGTCTGCTCATCCAGCCCATACTTCATCAACTTCTCTGAGGACCTTATAGGAAAACAGTGTCAAAAGCCTTCCTGAAGTCCAGGTAGACAATATTCATTGCTCTTCCCTTGTCTACGAACCATTGTTAATTCCTGTCCAAATTTGTTTGCACTTTAAAACTGTTGCTCCTAAAATACTATTCTAAACATCAGGGCTGTGAAACCGAAGTGGAGCAGGGCTGTATGTTAAGGTAGTTATTAGGGAGCACGTGGACTCTGTATGTTCATGTACAAATCTCCCCGAGGTCAGTAAGGCTCAACCCTAGACATAGGATTTAACCTCAAAGATGAAACCGGAAGATTAGTGTGTATGCGTTTTGAGATCTGACATGCCAACTGAATATACTGGCAAATTCATCTCTTTCAAAATCAAAATGTAATGTGAAAAGAAAGGAGAAAAACTAGCTACTTCTATATTATCCCATTCCTAAAGACTGCAGGAGAGAAATCAACCTTCCTAAACACTAGAAGATGCCCAAGTATGAATAAGACAAAATATTACTTCAGTTATTATGATGCCATCTACTGGCTGTAATTACTTTATACCATAAATAACGGTATCCTTGTACTAAGGATGCAGTTTAAGTACTTCATGCAACTTAAGTGCTTCTTATGTGAAGCTTGAGAAATAATTACTAACGCTCCCTGTTTATATTTTACATCTCAAGAATACTTTGTTAACAAGACAGGTATGTGATAATGGTGCAGTAGCTGCAGACCTTGTTCCTGTTTGTGGGGAAGGAGGATCTGCTTCTCTTTTAAAACTACTACTACAACTGCAAATTCTGATCTCAGGAAATTGTGCATCTTTGACTTTAGTTGTGTGTCTAAAGATCCCAGGAGGTTGGTTTGTGTGCTGTTTAGCTTGAATAGCTACCAAAGGAGCAGTATGTGCTGTTCTGTTGATCAGGTTCAAAATGTGTAGTGTGCCCCGGCATAAATATAAAATACGGGTTCTTCAGGTTTTCTGACCTCTGTTTCCAATGAGCCAAAAGGGAACAGTTCATCTCTTAAGAGAATCCACTTCAGTATCTGTCTGTAGTGAGAGCCTTCTCCAGCAGGCAGACTAAGTGCTTTTGTCGGTGCAGGTTGTTAGCCTCCAGTGCTGGGCGCTGCCTGTGCTTGCCTATGCTGGAGCAAAGCTGTGGATCAAGTGCCTCTGTGCTGAAGTAGAAAATGTTTGTTCTTGCTTTTTATGCAGCTTTAAGTAGATTCACTTGGTGCAGGTCTGTAAATAGCTGTGGTCCACCCTGGGTGGTGAGAGAGCAGCAATCCTGCAGTCACATGCTTGTATTAAAATATTTGGAGTTTTTTAATGAAAGGGCAGCTCTAATCCTGCCCTCCTCTGGCTACTTGAGAAGTTATCTTCAGTGACATGGCCTTACTCAAGTTTCCATCATCCTCCCAAATTACCCAGAAAACCACTCATGCGCAGTGTACCTCTGCATTTCAGCAGAACTCAAACCTGCTGGCGTTAAGGCAACACATAGCTCTTGGCTACTGAACAGCCTGGTTCTGACTGACACCTGGGTATCTCTGGGGCACAGGAAAAGATGTGCAGTTGGTTTCATTAAACTTTGAAGTGTTTTGGTCGTCAGGGGCAGCAGTGCCTAATGGTTTGTGTTTGGTTGTGATGCTATTTATATCTGGTTTTGTCCAGGTGACACTGGCTGTTCTGGCCATCCTCCCACAATCTCCAATGCCATGAACCATGCGTGTCTGCCTGCTAAAAAGACTGTCATTACAAGGAAGGAAGCTTGTAGAGAGACTTTTTTGTTGTTTTAATCATGCACTCTTATGCATTCGGGGGGCAGGGCTGAACAAACTGAGATGTCTTTTGAGGCAATGTGCTGCAAGGGGCTCCTTGGAGCCTTGTTAGCTCTCTTGCTTGTTAGGTTAAGGGAAGGTGGAGACTATTCCCTGTTGCTTAATGATTCATTTGTCCTTCGCTTCATCTCCATGTGTGCCCCTGGCATATGTGGTTTGTTATAGGCTAAACGTTTTGTGGGAGCCCCTTATTTAAATTGGCAGCCTGGTGCTGACTGAATTGAAGCTGTGGGGTCTGTGGAGTTGTTGGATTGCTTGCCCACCCCTGGTGACACCCATACAGGGGAGCCAGTGCTGCTGTGCCCGAACTTGTCGGGGGGGGGAAGAACTGCAAAGAAATTACTCAGACAGGAGGACTGTTGATTTTAAATCTTGACAGTCCTAAATTACAATGGCTTCTGAACATCTGCCTTGATTATGGCAGTGGAAGTTACTTTTTCTCAGTCTGAAAAGAACATGTCAACACCTGAAAACACATCTATAGGCATAAACACTTCCATTTATGTGCCATGACTGATACAGCATTTGGCCATTGGGATACTAGCAGTGCTTGGTAGCTGTCTAAGAGCTGCTGTGGTTTTCTTTCTTTTCTCCTGGCTTGCTGAAATGAGCTTGCTTTCACAATAAGTCACTGAGTTAAATTTCTTCTGAATACTTCTTTGCTCACAGGGAAGAAGGTGCATGAGCTCTATTTCTAGCTTGCAGTTTAATCACTGTTGTGGAATGTGTACACCAAGGAGAAGAATTAATTTTTCAGTCTGTAAAGGTAGCAATGGGATGAAACTGAGCAAAGTAAACTTTAGGTGAAATAAAGAAATCCCTCCTAAAGGCAATTCAGGACACTAGGGAATAGCTTCCCAATGGATGTGGTGACTGCAAACTTGCTTGAAATATCTAAAATTAGGTGAATGCATTTGAATAACAGTGGGTTTAAATTGTTCTGTTTCTGTATCTATCTTGGTATGTTTTTGCTTGCGGAGGGTGGGATAGGTGGAGGATTCAGCAAAAGCCAAACATCCTACAACTTTCATTAGTAACGGCTGATTTTTCTCAGTATCAACTTAAATACTACCAAATAAAGTTGATATTGCTATCCTAATCACGGGGGAGTATTTTCTTAAGATAATACTTGATACATCTTGTACCTTTCTAAAGTGCATGTATTTTTGTGTGTGTATATACATATATTTAAAAAATATACACATAATGTCACATTGCTCTTTCAATCTTTAGGGCTTCAGAAAAATTTGTTCGGATCTGTATAAAGAATACGAAGACAGTTACTTTGGCACAGAGGTCTTCAGTCAAATTGATCTCTGTGCCATGCGTAAGAAGAAGCAGGAATCTGGTTACTATTACTGTGAGTGTTCAATTAATGTGGGCTCCAGCGGTACGGAAGAGAGTAAAGAGCAAGAAATGCAGACAGAAGATGTGAGAGAAACAACCAGTGAAGACCTTCCAAATAGTGCTGCAAAGGCTGAAATAGGAGCAACTGCTGCAAGCTGTAAGCTTGCCTCATGTTTAGTAATAGCTGATGATAAACCATCTGAAAATATTGCTGAGGCTTCAATTGCAAGTAAAGAGAAAGAAAGCAATGAGGTGAAGGGACAGCCTGAAGCTACAGATAGAACTTTTCTTGCAGCTGGAGAGATCTGCTCAAAGTCAGTACTCGGTCTGTTGCCAGCAAGCTCAGATGTGTTGAAAAGCATGGAAAAGGAACAAGAAAAAACAAAGATAACAGATGGTAGCTTGCAGAAAACTGAAGCAATGGAATATGCACCTGATCAGCCAACAAGTTCAGGATAAAGCTGTTGCAGTCCTTGGTGAACTGAACCCATGCTTGGTGATGGTGGAGAAAGGCAGGCAACTACAGTGGTACCGAGCTGCACTGGGCTGAGGTGGGGGCTGGGGGTGGTGAATTCATTTTTGGCAGAAAACAGTCTTTTTAGGAGGCAAAACAAAGTAGAACAACATCTGAGGGAAACATCACTGAATATTGTAATGGTGAAATGTCTAGGTCTAAACAAGAACCTACACTACAGGTGTATGTGAGCATATACAGACAAATGAGCTCTGCTTTACCAGGATCAGGCCCTTCAGAAGTCATGCATTGATACCAAAGTTGTTGCCAGATGCCTCTGGTGCCCAAACGCACGCTTCTACCTTTGTCACGTTTCTTCCTCACCTGCCTTCCCCCCTGCTCGGGGCCTGCGGCCCTGACTTTGCTCCTTCCGTTGCCTGCCTGCCTGCCTTTTCCTGAGTGCTGCCTAAAGACACCTCTTTGTGCCTCATCCCTGCAGCTGCTCCGACTTAAGACTCCAAACCATGATTGCAACACAATCATTCACTGCATGTCTGTAAATGGCAGATGACTTTAGTTGTTAACACTCTCTTGTGGAATACGTGCTTTCCTTTGACTAGTAGCTACTTAATGAGAAAATTATTTTGCCTGACATGGAAATAAGTAATTTTTGGAATAAAATGGAGGTATAAGACTAATTTGCTTTAGATAAAGAAAAGGAGAGGAAGAGGAATCCGTAATGAATTGTTTTTGTAAAACACCTTGAGGAGGAAAGGAGGCACACCAGCCGTCTTCTAAACCGCGGTGATGTCGTAGTCTCACACGTACGTGTGAGTTCGTAAAGAACCGGATCAAGCAGCACCGTATTCGCTTCTGGCAAGAAGAGATTAAGGGTTTTGAACCGCGGCTGGGGCTGCGGTTTCCTTGCTTTGCCCGTCCCTCGCTGAAGCCAAGGAGCTGAGCGGCGCCTCCCGGCCGAGCCTGCCCCACCTGCGGGACGGGGAAAGGATTTTCCCTGCGGAGCCTCACGGCGGAGTGAAGCCGGTAGATGGCACCACCGGAAAAAAACCAGCTGCGAGGGGAAAGGGAACCGGCTGCCTCCGGCTCTTCAACGCTCGCAGCAGGCTTAGGCATCTGTACGGGGGGCAATAAGGGCGGAGGAAGGCAATCGGGCCCTTGGAAAATGTCTTACTTCCCTTTTCTGCTCTAATTGCTCCTTGAAAAGTGATATTTATTCTTCTAAAAACTCCATCTTTCCTTGAAAAAGTTGTGTGCATCTCCAAGCGTGTGATCAAGAAGCTTCCCCCCCCCCCCCCCCCCCCCCCCG
>NW_008825614.1:19896451-19914334 GCF_000699105.1 Pygoscelis adeliae
AAACAATTTATTTGTGCCCTTTTCACAGGGAGGGGGGAAAACAAAACCCACCAGCCAGCCACTGTGCAGGAGGAAAGGGAAGACTCTGCATTTAATGAACCTGCTTTGTACTCAGCACCGGGGTCTGTGTCGGATCCCTTGTGCTGCAGTGCTTGGCAGAGCATTTATTTTTGTGTCACTCCGCTGAAGGTTGTGGACTTTCAAAAGGCTGTCCCCAAATGGTCTTCTAAATGCAAATTTGCGAGTAGTTATTCCCAGCTTCTCTGGGGTCTTCAAAACACAGCTAATTGCTCAGTGCCAGAGGAAGACTTCAAGGTTAATTTGGGGGTGTAGTTAAGAATGAGACTTCCATAGGGCATCCCAGCACCTTCTGGGTGAATTTGTTCTCCAGAAAAGTTTGCTTTAAATATACACTGAGGAAACAGTGTTTCTTAATGATTTCTTAATTCAGAAAAGGATTAGCAGTGTCATTCATCTTAGGAATTTAAGTGCATTCAATGGCCTAGGACCAAGTATGCTTTACAATGAGCTGTATTTCTTCTTATTGAAAATGTTAATTATCTTTTTATAGACAGATGGCACTGGAGTGTAGCAAATGTGTGGTGAACCTGTGCTCATAAACATTTGGGTCTTTAATGCGTACAGGTTCCAATTTAAGTTTAATTCTTTTTTAGGATTATTGTGATGATTGTAGAGTAATTAATTTCACTTATCTTGGGCATATAGTACACTTGTTTTAGTACGTTAAGTTAAAATAAATACTTAAGTTGTATCATTGTGATTAATCTTGACAATTTAGAATAGTGCTTAAAACCAAATATCTACCAAGTACGGTATTCAGCTCTTTAGTCTCTAATGACAACCAAGTCAAAAGAAGCTTCTATAATGCTGTTCAAATCCTAATAGCATATTTTCAGCCTTATGGTGGAGAATATAAAATAAGTATTGAATTCTGTTGGTGCTCTGCTTTAGCCATGGGGATCCATGGTTTTGTTCCCTGGTGTTTTTTATGCAAATTAATTTAAATATATTTGATTATTAGACACTTCTAATGTGAGTAGGGCAAGTGGGAGACAGTTTCTGAAATGGAAATGACTTCATATTGCTGAAGCAGATTAATTGTCCTTCTTTATGACTACTGTAGGGGAATTACACTGTAAAAAAACCAGAAGGGAGTTTGATTCATTCTTTGGTACCTGCATTTACTGTTCTTTGTCCCTGATTTTTTTTTTTCACTTTATGGTCTCTAACTTGCCTGTTTTTTTCCCTTTGAGTGCTTTATAAGCACGTTATAAACTATTAGTGCTTATGTAGAAGATAAATGCAATCTGCTAATTTCTTCTAATTGAATTCAGTTTAATGTAACTTGAGTTAGTGAAACAATGGTACAACATTGGGGGGGAGAGAACTTGCATTAAATGTTATCCACTGGCTGTGGTGTTGTTTTTTTTTTTTTGGGTTTTTTTCTTACTTTTGGCAACAACTAAATGCTGAATTGAATGCAATGAGGATTGTTTTCCAAGTAAGTTGAGAGGAGTCTTTGACAACAGCATCTCCCTGCTTCTTGGCTGGTTTTAAGTGTGTGTTTGTTAAACTAGCTATTCTAATAAACAGGATGCAAAAGTGAAAGGAAGGAGTAAATACCTTATCCTGCATGCTCTGTTACGGGGTGCTGTTAGGCACTAAACAACAGATGGGCCTTTGCCATCTGAACAGCTGGGGCAGTTCTTTCTTCTGGATGTTATATTTTTGGGCGGTTAGATGCAACTGAGCAAAAGCCCTATATCTATGGGTTAAGTTTAACCAATATAATCTTTATTTATTTTGTCCAGCGGATTTTTCCCTTCCCATAGCCCTGTACTTTCTACATATGCAGGAGGGAGCAGATATACCTCCTTGTTTACTTACACTTCATGTCAGGAAGATGCCAGCGTCTTCTGTTGGTACAGCAGAGCATCAGAAAAGGTGGTAGCTTCAGGTTGGAGACCTATGATCATCTGGCTGCAGGCATCTTAAATGCTTGATCCTTCAACTAGGAGCAGGGAGTTCTAGGGGTGAGTAGCAATTTGACCTTCTTGGGGCATTTCATTTCTATGTGTGTATTCTGCTGTCAATAGTCATGGCTTCTGCCTTGGTGTATACCATACAATAAAAGCCCTATATTGTTTCTCTATGTGCAGGTAGAAGAGAATAATCCCTCAGTTCAAAACATTTACTAAAACTTGCTCTTGTTCCTTATAACATCTAAATAAAAAAAATAATTAAAAAAAAAAAATCCCATGAGACAAATCCCCTACTTGGCCTTGGAGCACTCTTGCATGGTCAACCTGACCACCAGCTGAAGGCCTGCAGCTGCTTAGCCAAGAGAGGGGCTTGCTTGTGGCATTCTGGTGTGTTGATGGGGTGGATCAGACCAAAACTATGGATTTTTTTCTGTTAAGAAATCTTCCATTTCTTTCTCATCATATTGTCATGAAACTAAAAGGATGTGCAGGATTGAAAGACACTGTGTTTGACAAGTACCCCCATTCAACAAGCCATCTCTTTGGGAATATTTGAACTCCGGTAAATATTGTCTTTGTGGGAGTGGCTATTCAGAGTTAGAGCGAGGAGACATCTGGAGGCCCATAAATCCTAAGCAACTTAATGTAATTGTGTTGTACAGTTTCCTTCTCAAAAACACTCCCAGATGGGCTTAAATCCAGGCACTGTGTAGGCTTAACACCTCCAAAGCTGGCTTCCTATCATGGGTTTTAGTTACTGACCTGTGCATTAGAAACATGGAGCAAGTCTCATAAAGAGACTCTAAAAAGCCTATATATTTAGATCAGAGCATACTTTTCACACTCACAGGAGAGAAATTAAGTCCTTTCTAAAAAATAAGGTATTTTAGGTATTGAATGTCCACCTAGGGATTTTTCTTTTCCATTCTGGAGATTGATTTTTAATCTTATAATTAGAAAACTGATTTAAGATCAGCTGAAAACATTCTGACAACTGCTTTCAGAAATGTTATTTAAAATTATGTTCTTCCAAGTTTCAAGATGTGGGAACTTAAGGTTTCTCATCTTAAATTTCAGTACTTGGATCAGAGGTGGAAAAAACAAATCTTGTTTTTTAAACTGGACATATCACTTAAGTAATTCTGTCTTCAAAATGAAAGACCCAGCAAATTGCTGCCTGGCTGTTTGCTAGCCTTTCAGTCTTCAGTTTCTTAATGTAAAGAAGATAGACGATCACCTGTATGCGATAGTAGTTTATATATCTCTTTGCCAGAAATCCAGCATTTATGATCTGCTGGTAGGTGCCTGGTTCAACTTTTATGCTGTTGAATAAGAATAAAATAATATTAAATAAGCATATAATAGTGACACATTTACCAAGTAAATGCATCAGGGAGATGCGATTACACTGGGTTTCTAATACACATGTAAAGTTTATGGGAAGTTTGACTTGCCTCTTTCCTAGCCAAAGAAGCTGCTCAACTCTACTTGTGAGTCGCGAACTGGAGCTGAAGACCTATTGAGGGTTTTCTGTGATAAATCCTCCTTAGGCAGAGGGCTAAGCTTTAAATGCTGGTTGGTTCATAAGTATTTTTCAAAATTAAGTTGTTTTGAGGTTAAATCCTGCTCAGACTCCAGCTGAGGCAGTGCTATCGGTGACACTGAGGTCTTAGCAGATGCTGTTGAGACCAAACCAAAACCCCAACTTTCTGCATGATAAAGGCTGTTATTGATAATTGGCTGGAATCCTCTTTCATGGAATAAATTTAACTGAGAAATGCAGAGATTCTTTTGCACATGAAAAAAAGCAGATTTTTTTTGATACTTTGCCACCAAATACAGTATCTTGATCTGAGCACGCTGCTTCACAGGATAACTAGTTCTTTTATCTGTATAAGACCTATGGACTCGATTCTTGAGTCTTATCCCAGGGGGTGCTACCTCCTTGCACTTGGTGAAATGCCATCTGAGCAGGGACCTCAGCCGGCGGAGAGGGAGGATGAGGTGGCTCCGGGAGACTCCACAGCTCTGCTGGCAACACGGTTTTCTTCTCTCAGGTTTAACTTTGTGGAAGAGATCTTTTTGCTCTTGACTGGCTTTGCTGAAACCCCCCAAACAGCCTCTGAGGCTGATACTTGAACTGACACTATCTACTAATTCTACACATAAAGTGACCGGAAATGATTATTTGAAGACAAACAATATAATTTCAGCCTGAATAACTGAAAGCCTTTAGGTACTGTTATGAAACCTTTTACAAAGTAGATGGGATTTATAAATAAATTTATTTTTCAGAGTTGAAAACACTGTCAGTCAAAACCCAATCAGATCTTGAGCTTGGCTTTAAAAAAAATGATATTTTTAAGATATGTTTCAGGGTATTTTAACTTCCCTTCCATACTGAGTCTTTATCACTCATGGGGTTTTTTAAGCCTTCTTTTGCCAGCACAAGAAAAACTGAAAATGTGTAAGTGATGTAAACCTCATAATTCCAGGAGCTTAAGCTTTGAGGAAAACCATTCATCTGATAAGAGCTGGACACCCTCATGGCAGTATTTGTTTTATTTTATTTTTTCCTCCCCTCTCCGTGTCTTAGTATTCACTGAGGACAAGAGCCAAGCATCTATTCCTTGGTATGCCTGCACACCTTATCTCTTGGCTTGTCCTACACACCACACTCACCCCTATGTTGCCACCCATCTTGTTGGCTGCAGGACTTGCAGTGACACTGTTCTGTTTTTTAAGAGTAGGAAGTGAGAGCCATTGCTTAACTGACCAATATTTTTGTGCGTAGAAACCAGGTGGTAGTGCATGTGAAGGTGGTGCTTAAAATCAGGTCTCCCTAGCTCCTTTATACCCAGGAGATATACTTACGCAGTTAAATCTGCCTCTCAAAAACTGAAAGTACATTTCCTTTTCCCATTGTCAGGAGTACTTCTTTGTAGAATCTGCAAAGTCGCTAGACCTTCCTTCAACACTACCTTTTCCTGTTGCTATTTATTTTCTATGCTACTCCTGTTTTATTCTCCCTCCGCTCCGTTTATCTAGTTTGGCATGGGGTCCCACACTTCTACCTCTTCCGTGACACTTCTGTATCTGACTGCATTTCCCAGCTGGAACCCTTTGCTCCCTTTTTCAGGGTAGTGAACACCCTGCAGCAAGGACAGTGCTTGCTGCGCCATGTTCTCTTTATCCCTAGGATGTTTTCATGACTCAGACTGTTGCTGCAGGGCAGGATGCCCAACATCACCCCTTCGAGCTGGTAAAGGCTCTGGGCTAGCTCACTTCGGCAGCTGTTAGTCTGCTGCTTATAAGTCCATTTGGCTCTGGTTTGCAGAGCCCCTGTTGCAACAGGGGTACTGAGCCATCACAAAGTCTCTAAGCTGCTGTAATGCTACTAGGAATAACTGAGCAACTGACTTACTGCAAATGGAGAGCAGAGCCAGCGCAAAATGGGATTGCAGCAAATGTACCAGTGAGCATGCATCAGGGCCTCACAGAGCAGCACTTAACCAGCATCTACAAAGGATGGTGTAAGATCAGACAGAAAGAGCACAAGTTCTCCCCGTAGTCTTCACTTTATGCAGGTGACACAGAGAAGCAGCAGCAAAATGCAGGGTTTGGTGTCATGGGCTGTCCTGTCTCAGGCTGGTTCCAACCTTGGACATGTAAACATAACAGCTGGTACTAACGTGGTGTGTGTAATGGGGGTGGAGAAATGGTTCTGCCACGTTCCCATTCCTGAGGGTGCTGGGCTCCTCTGCAGGGTGAGCTGAGCCTGCTGCTGCTGCCAGTATCCCTGCTCCTCAGTGAAGGACAGTCTCTGTGCTGCAGCCTGCAATTGTAGGAAATGCTCCACCAGTCTCTGGAGGGCCAACATCCACTCAGGACACAAGGACGCACCAGCCATGGTGGCGGGGCCCCAAAAAGCAGCGACTTAACGCTAAGGATCTCACCGCCATGGGAATCACTCCTGCCTTAACTTGGGCCCTTTCCCGTGTGCCTGACATACGATGTGGCGCTGGTAGGGAGAGCTCCTCCCTCCTTTTGAGGTGCCACTGCTTTCATGGGCTGCGGGTGGGCTCCTTGGCATTGCCTTCAGTTACTACTTGGGATTTCTTCTTTTTTTTCTTTCTTTTTTTGGTAACTTGTGGCAGGTTCAGTCTAACCTCCCATTTCAAACAGCTCTGATTACCATGCTTATGCCTTTAAATCACTGCTGTGATGAGATCAGCTATTTCCTCATTACCTTCTCCATTTAGGACACCTGTTTTACCCTGAGTGCATATGTTACTCCATGTGTTGCACCAGAATTTCGGTTCTCAGCATTTGGCTCAGTTCTTTGGGCTATGTAAAAGTAATGTATTTTAGTTGTGCATAAGCATGATGATTTATATATGTCATATTGCTGCAGTATGCAGAGTCGAGCACATGTAACATAATTGCTTACACTCTGTACTGTAACAGAATTATTCATTTAAACAAAAGCTGATTAAGTTGTAGTCCTTGACAGAGGAGAAACAGCAATTCTCAGGACTCTGCTTGATACAACAAGACCTGCTAACGCTTCTGTATTTTAGGATGGTAAAACCAGTGCATTAATCACTATTTCAGAGTCATGAAGACTAAATACTCCCCACGTTCATCAAACATAGACTTTTTAAGAGAAGGCTGCATACTGGATACTGCTCCCGTTTACTATGTGTGATACAAATAATCTATCATCTCATGTGGTAGGAAAGAAAGCAAAAAAGATTAGGCAGTCCAGCATCATAGTATGGAACATCTATCAGCATGTGTTTGAAATGGATACATTACTTACCGATGCCACCCAGACCACTTGAAGCTCCTGCTGACAAAAACCTTCTCCATCCCCCACATTGCTACGTGTATTCCGTTTTTGTGTTAAAGAAGAAATGTTTTAGGAACATCTAAGACATTTAGGGCTAACCTTTATTTTCCCTGCAACTTTTCCAACTGCCCAGAGGAATCCACAACTCATTTTAAAATAATTTGATTAACTTATACCTTAATTTCCTAATGTTTTGACATCTCGAATCTACTGAAGTATCTGGGAATTTCTGAACACTGGTGGGGTGAAAATTCCATTTCTAGCAAGAGACTGAATTGTAAAATGCAATTCTAAGTAAAGGAACTACTGTTGATCCAAATCTGACTCTTGTCTTCCACCCAACCATTCCTCTAGGCTGGGATTAAACAAAATACTTGTGTTCACTTTCTTTATCAGTTTTGCTGAAAAACATAGTTCTATCCTTTTTATGGTGGCAGAGTTACCCAAAGTATATTTGCCTAAATTGCTAGTGAGATTTTTCTACAATTGTAAATTAAAGCAAGGTATTCTACAGAACATTTTGGATACATACCTAATACGGCTTGCTGGAAAACATTGCTGTCAAGAAATCTGTTGCCTATATAAGAATTAATTCAACCTGTTGGTCAATCATTAGGCAGCATAAAATGTTTATTTGAGCAGAGGACTGGACCAATTTGCCGGTGAAATGAAAGGTATAGTAAACATCCTAATATTGCTTTACAAATGTAATTACTTTGAATGTGTCAGCTTCCTTCGACTTCAGGCCCCTCGGCTCCCCTGGATTCATCAGGCGGAGGCAGCTACGCAGGACGGATGCGTGTGCCAAGCCAGGAGGAAAGGCCCGATGAAGCCCTGGTGGCCCTGGGGCGGTCCAGCTTCTCAGGGAGAGGACAGATGCATGGGAAGGGAGCAAGGGAGTGAGGTGGCGGCTTATTTTAGCCATTGCACGAGATTCTCCCGTTCAAGGGAAGGAAAGCCTTTTATTTCCCAGTCTCCATTTGGCTAGGATGATGCTAGCAGAGCTGCACAGAGCTCTTATGGAGACTGTGATGAGTTACAATGAAGTCAGTGCCAGCTATAGATGGGAACAGCCGAGTGCTACAAACCGCTGCTGGTGCAACTGCAATATTTTGTTGTTCCTCTTTGTCCACATTTGACAACCCAAAACTGCAAGGACAAGTGCAATAGAAACTTCAGTGACTTGTTGCTTTCCTTTGCCTGCCATCTTCAACAGTGCCTTCTTGGTGACACCAGTGATGATGCAACCTGCAATCTTGTTGGCTTCTTTTGCTCTTTGGGTAACTCCTGGGGCTCGTTAGATGCCATGCTGGCAGCTGGCTTACAATCTGGTGATGGCTAGAAGCTGCTGACCTTCCATAGCTCATCACGTGCCCCTTTCCCTCTCCTCCCAGATTGTCAGTGACGAGCATGGACCAGCCAGAGGGCTACCAAGGCATAGCACTGCTGCAGCACCGGGAGCTCATTGGTCCCAGAACTGTGCTACAGCTTTTATTCAGGTTTTCCCCACTCTGTGCCAGAGAAGAGGCAGTAGACCCTTGCAAAGAACATTGCTAGGAAGGCGTCCTCACCTTTCCTGCATGTTAGTCCCAAACAGTTCCTTAAAAAGTGCAACTGCTTCATTAAGGTGACGATGCACCAAAACTCTAGTTTAATGGTCTAAAAAACCCAACTTCCTTCCACAGCTTGCTTGTATCAGTCTCTGATCAGATGGTGAGAGGTGCAGCCTTAGCACCCGTCCTTGTTTCAGCACTTCTGCTCCAGACACTGTACAGGTTGCAAAGACAAACACAAGGACAAGAACTGTCCTGTTTGCATTTTCAAGCACCAAGGCAGCCTGTAGTGTTAAGTTAGCAGTGCCGGCAGACAGATTTAAGTTTCCAAAACCCAAAGAGCTGCTACTATCATCACCTTATGCTGTGTTACCACAAGCAGTGTCAGACTTCACCTGTTATCATTTGAAACAGAATGGCATCAGCTGCCTAATATTGCTTGTGTCCTTAAATATTCTGCAGGGAGGTCTTCGGAAAGTCTTACGCTTTTGCTAAGTTATTTCCTGTAATATTGTGTGCGATGAGTCTGAAAGATCATGAAATAGATTAGCACTTCAGCGTCTCGCATGCAGAAAGAGGCTCTGTTAAAGATGAGGGATGGATCTCATGTTGGAGGACAAGCATTCAAGGCTCTGTTCCACAGTAGGCTACTTGCGTGGTTTGGAAGCTTCACTAAGAGGCAGATATTGGCATGCCGTCATCACCACATACTGGTGCCTATATCCTTCTCCCTTTTAAAAAAATAAATCTGGTCTTTGCACACTTCGTCTGTGGCTGTATCTCTGTGCTTTGTTTTTACAGAGGAAGATAGTCACTCTCTGTATTCAAGGCATGTTAGAGAGAAATACGTTAAGGACTGAGGTCATCTGATGCTATTTTAATAGGGACTCTATAAGCATTTTAAATAATAGGTTCTATTAGGCTCTGAGACCAAACTGCATTTCTTTAAAATGAATTTTGATTGTAAACTCAGTGAAGTAAAAACATGCTACACCCCTCAGAGAGCCCTGAAGTATGCTTCAGGAATGAGGGAGGAAGGCTATTTTGTGGTATTGCAAAAGTATCATATTACCTCATTGGGGATTTATCCTGATGGAGCTGGTGTCTCGTGTGGCAGACCTCAGAAATGCTGGTTTGCCAGGCCTTTGCAGGTAGTGTTTTGTGAGACCCTACCACAGGCTTCCGTGCTGCTCCGAGGTGTGACGGGAGCTGCATTGCACCCTGTACCGAGCCACCTCCGTTTGCAAAGTCATTACCAGCTCCAACCCTTACCAGAGCTGACGGTCACATTACAAAGTCCTGCTACTTTACGAATGGCTGATTTCATTTATAGCAACAAAATGGGAGCTGTACAGCACGGCCTCAGCCTGCTCCCAGACAGGTCGGGAAGGATGTGTCAACAGCATGCCAAATCTTACGAGTGGTGATGAACAAGGAGCCATCCTAGGATATGTGGTGGTATTGCACCATCTTATCTTATGTGACAGCGGGTATTGCAACGTCTTATCTTTTACAGTTCACAGAAAATAAAAAAAACAAACCAAACCATGCTTCATCTCAATATATTTAGATAATTCAGTAAATATTGTGACGGTTCTTCCAATTGTTTGGCAATAACTATACCCTGGCCTTGTAGATTATATTTTCTTCTAAGTTGGAGTTCATTTAAACCTTTATGAAAATAATATATTAGCCACTTGAGCGCTGAACATATTGACTTTTTACTTGCCATTTTTCACTTCAGCCATGAAGCTTAGTGTGAAACGGGCTGCTTCTCTAAAGCCCAACAATCTCTTCCCATTTCTGCCTTCCAGCCTGAGAGTATCAGTTACGTGTCCTCACCAGAACCAAACTTGTCATGGGGAGAAAGTGGAAAGGAAAAAAGAAAAAGTTATACACAAAATCTTAGACTGAAACTCCTTTGTGTAGAGGAGGGTGAACCTCACAGACTGAGGCTTTAATAGTGATTTTTACACTTGTTTAGTTCGCATCTCTTTTGATACTTTCACCAAACAAGCTTTCTGTCTCATTGCAGTGTAATTTAAAAAGAATAACGATGGAGAGAGAACTCTAAAAGTAGTACTCTGGCTACCCTGTCTCTGTCTAATTAAAATGTAGATAAAAGACTAACCAGTGGATAGATACAGGCCATGCTCCTCCAGTTCCTGAATTCTCCTGTGAGCCAGCCAGATGCTTTCTAGTAGCCTAGTTCCCCCACCCAAACTTCAGTGCCATTTCACCTGATCATTCCTGCCTCTGTTGGACCTCCAGGGTCTCCCTCTGTCCCCACGCTTACAGTGGAAGCTAAATGGCAGAAGGTATTTTCTAGTGCGCGTGCTTAAGATGTTTCTGCTTTGGAGATTTTTTTGAAGTGGTAAATAGGAAGCTTGGCTTCTGGAATAAAATAGATACCAGTGTACTCTTCCACAGCAGATTTTTGCCTGTGGCTGTGAGACTCTATTTATCCTCTCAGATCGCACCTGCACATGCTGTGCATCTTGGTCGCTCTTTGCAGGCCCAAACTGAACCCTTGACTCACCCTTGGCAGCGAAGAATAGTAATTAAGCAGCCTCGATAAAGCACTGCAGTATTGTTATTGACAGCCTTGGAGAGGTCAGAGAGAAAGAGGCTTTTTCTGAGGGAAGTTTGATGTATTCACTCTAGAAGAAAAAAAAAGGCCAAAACCATCGATGCTTTTATTAAGATTGTAATTGTCAGCTATCAGTGAGCACTCATATTTTGCGTGGTTTTGTGTAGCAAGGTCTGATTTCTAGCTAGGTTATGGCCAGAGGCTGGTTGTCACTTTTTTTTCTTTCTCTCCCTCTCTTTCTCTCTTCTCAAATGGAGAGAGAAATTTGAGGGACTGAAATGTTAATGAGGCAAAGCATTAATTGGTGATCTACTTAAATTATTAGTAATTCTCCTTTCTCACTATAAATACAGTCCTGTTTTATTGCATCCACATGAATATATTCGTTTAGAAAGAAAAACTGTTAAATGATATCAAAGGCTATTACTCCTACTGAAATCCAATAACCTTTATCATTGTGCCATCTCCATCACTTTTAATAAAAATTCTTGTTTAATTGAAGTCATGTTGCTGCTCCTGTGTAAACCATTTTGGCTGTTATGGAAATCCATACTCTATCTCAGACTGCAGACTTACAACTGTGTTAACAGTTACCTAATTCAACGTTTGTAGGTGCACCATTACTCACTGCTGGACAGCATCAGTCCTTGAAAAGGCTGTTAAAAATGTATCTAAATGATACAGGGTAATAAAGGTGGGCTATAGTCTTTTCTAGTAGATCGGCTGATATGTCAACAGTTGAGGAGTTCGGTAAATCAGTTCAGTCAAGCGAGCCAGGTTAACGCAAGGGTTTTAAATACTTTGCTAGCCAGTGAAAACTGAGCCAGAACTGGGTTACAGTACGATCACGTCAGCAGCTTCTCCAGAGTCCTGAGGATTTTGTAATAAACAGCAGCAGGACTGAAGTACAATTAGGGCATTTGCCTATGTCCTCAGACCGGTCCAAGCAGCATCTATACTCATAACAAACAAGTGTAGTGATGGGAGTACTCTAAGGGTTCGGGTAGAAATTAACTTTTCCTCTGGAAATTTTATATAAATATCATAGCACTTCTTCTATGCTAAAAGAAACACTTCTGGCCCCAAATCTGTTTTTTCCATAGCAAAAATTTATGCCTAGGTATTCTAGCTTAACATATCTTCAGGGATATCGCTTTTTAAATAGGGGGACTAACGATTCCTTCTTAATAAGTATGTTGTGTGCAAGCACATCTCTTTTTGCAACACACAGGCAGGCAGATACTGGTAAGCAGAGGCAGCTTCTCAGCTCTTGACAAGGACTGTGGAGGAAGCACTTGGTGGCAGGACACTGGAGACAAAGGTTGAAAGGAAGGAACTAGATCGGAGGAAAATGACGAAAAAAGTGACAGGAAAGTGACAGGACGAGCAAACGATGGCCAAGAGGCAGCCTGGCGGAGCTGAGCAGCAGTCAGGGCCAGCTGGGGGAGACTCAAGAAGAGGTCAATGCACAAACCCCAGCACTCCCATCACCTGCTGGTATCACCAGGAGAAGTTCAGCTCCTTTCCAGCCACTGCGCTTCTCTCCAAGGCTAATGGTACTACCAGCAGCCACGGCTGGTGCGCAGGGGTTGAATTTCTCAGCTGTTTTCCAACATTGGCATGTTAAACTTGCCCATCTTGAATTTTAAACAAAAGTTTCTGACTCCAACTCCACCACCGCATAAGTTGCTCAACGAATAGTTTTAATTAATACATTTGCAAAAATAACGAGAGATTTTTTGATAACTTGCAGAGAGAGGCAGCTTTCTCTGCTTATTAATCTATGTGTTACAAATCACTTATAGCTGCTGTTATAAAAAATCCAATCTGACTGATGAAAATTCATGTTTCACACCTTTCTTGGCAACACAGGAATAGGCTATAATTTTACATATTAAACCCAAACCCTGTTGTAATTTTGTTATTCAGAAAGCTTTGCAGTAAATTAGTCATCAGAAGAATTACTGGACTGTTTTATTTTAAATCAGTCTAAGGAGTACCCAGATGCTTTTTTAAATTTGGGCTTTTTTCAGAGCACGTTGTAGGTTCAGATGACTAAAGAAATATTTACTAAGAATATTTAAGAAAAAAAAGCATTTGTCTCCCCCTCACGGAATAAAACAAACCCTGCCCCATCTTCACGAGGACCCCATGCCCCAGTGAGTAGCACCCATGACTCGCCTCTTCCCTTGCACCTCCATGAAGGGTTTTCACGTGGAAAATAACAGGGTGTCTTCAGCTCTGTCAATGACTAGCATCTCCGTCAGCACCAGGTAACGCTGCTCAGATACATCTCATAAACCCTGCTGGAAGTCACGGGAGAAGGAGCAGAAGCGCAGGGCCATCACCCATGGGGAACTGAAAGGAAAGACCCGTGCACACGCCAGCCAAGCTGCTCGCTCGCCACTTCACGCGGCGGTGCCTAATCCAGCCCATGCCAGTCCAGGCAGTTTTACAACGTATTTTTGCCAGCTGTGTGCTAGCAGTTTGATAGCAAAAAATGCCACACTGATGTTCATATTGTCAGTGCACTGGTTGCCACCGACAGGAGGAAAGATATTGCCACTTGCACGTCTCCGTTGCTCGAGAGAACGAGCACTTTCTGCTTCCCCAGTTTCAGGAAGCTGACATGGCAAATTGTTCTTTTTTTTTTTTTTCTTCTTCTTTTCTTTTCAATTAGCCTTATTTAATAAAGGATTTTGCTGGATTACTAAATGCAATTGCATATAGTGATAGTTATATTCAATTTTGCAATGTATTTTAATTAAGTAGTTAAATATGTAACTAAGCATTTTAAAACATGAAACCGTAAGAAAAATTTTAATTGCAACGGAAAGACTCTTGCCTGCCTACACGTTGTATTTGTTTAATGTCGATTTCTCTTCCCGTAGTAGTGAAATGCCACATCCATATTTAAAATCTGAAGTATTGACAAAATCTTCTGAGCACATAAAGCTGTTCTGGCAAAATAAAAGAGTGCCTGCCGTGCTGCAGCTACAAAAATGAAACAGCTCATCAATTTACCAAAATTCTGCCTACAGACAAGGCATTCTCCAGCCTTCAGGAAACCTGATGCTTTTGTCAAGCAAGAAATCCTCACCACATCGAAGTCAGTGAGAAACCTCCGCTGACTTCAATAGGGCCAACTGCTATGAGATTGACAGGGCTATCATTACGCTTTAAAATTAAGCTTATGCATGTGCAATCACGAATAGGAACCGTAACAGCAGAAAGGCTTAATGCAACAGTTACAAGGGAAGTGAAAAATCCAGAAAGAATATGCTGCAGTTTGAGATTAATGTGTTACTCACGAAAAATCTAATTTTAATAGAAGGTCAAACCTTTAAAAATTTTTTCTCCTTAGCATGTCAAAATCTCACATTTCTTCAGCTGTCACAGAGCACTGTTAGAAATGGAGACAGAATCTGCTGATTGAATTAAAGTGTGGTTTCTCAGAGGCTGAACCACTATTTATTTTGAAATTACTCCTAAATTACTAATTACCCACTTAAAAGCATAAGCAAACCTTTGGCCTCGTAGCATCTCTATAATCTTTCACAGTATAAAACAAAAGGTTTCTGATATCTATAATTACTTACCAAAATAAAGGACTTTTTTTTTTTTCTGTGTAGCAGTTTTGTTTGTAAATGTTTTATTAAAAAAAAAATCTTTTAATGCTATTAGTCAATACATGTGTAATAATACTTAATAAAGTATCGTAGTAGTAGGTATTTTGGATTCAGGAATGTAAAGGTTTTAACTAAATCATCAGAGTTCTGTTCTGCTCCAGTCTCTTCTGAATTGTCATTTTTTTCCAGAATTTAAACAAACTCATTCTTTGTCAAGGTACGTCATCCTTAAGGCCTTGCAAACTTTTTAGTGATTGAACCAAAACAAAGAGAGAGCTCGGCTTTCTTGATCTGAAGACCACATTGCTCTTGAGCTTAAAAAAGTGCCTGCGGTTTTCAAGCAGTTAGTGGCAAATCAGCAAGAAAGAAATCAGAGAAGAAGGGGCACTTGGAAATCAAAACAGTAAAGTGCACAGTTACACTGTCTGAAATTGTATTAATCTGATCCAAAGAACTTGCTGGACTGTGGATATTTAATACAATTTGGCTTGCATGGAACATACAATCACGATCGGACAGAAAGGATTCTCTTTTTCTTCCTGAAGTCATCTACAGGATTTATGGAATTCAATTTTCAAGGGCAACATACTGCAGCTCTTTGGATATCGATTGCTTTCCTAAGTCCACAAGGAGATGGAGAAGGGGGGAAGGTGTGGAGGGTTGCAAGGTGTCCTCGTGCCTTCTCTGTTTTGTTTAGATGCCGGTACTCTCCAGTTCCCCGTCCTCCAGCCCTAATGCAGCGTGCGACCTAGAAATCATAAAGAGTTTCTCTTTATTTGTGTACTGTCTTTGAGCTTGCTGGGATTGCTCCTCTGTTTGTTCTCTGCTGGTAGCCTTGAGGGGGTCCGCCTTCTCAACTGGTTCCTCCTCACGGTCCTGGATTTTACCGGCTGGGGGGGTGGCAACTGACTCCAAGGAGGTGCCTGCCTCCTCCAGGTGGCTGTAGCCCTTATTGCTGCTGGAAGGCTCAGACTGGGAGCTCTGGGAGTCCGTCCTGGTGATGGCAGGAGGGGTTGAGGGGGGTGACCCCCCCAGATCCAGAGATTTGGAGTAGCTAGAAGATGCCTTTACCAAGAGGCTGGAGTCCGGGCCCCTGCTGACAGCCGGGGACCGAGGTGGCTCAGGGAAAAGGGAACGCCTGGCATCGGGCAAGCAGCTGGTGCTCTGCCGCCTGAGAATCAGCTTATGCCTCCTCATCCCACAGCCTCCCTTGACGTGGCTGCTGCTGAGGTCGGTCAGGCTCAGTTCAAACTCCCCCCGTGGGATCTCTCGGGCTCCCCGCTCACCAGGAGGCCTCCGCCAGCCTCCCCCTCCGCCGCTCGGTGCCAAGGGCAGGAGGGTGAAAGCACTCAGTGAAGAGCCGATGATGGAGCTGGCTGTGCTGCGCTGGCCCCAGCTCTCTTGTGGGCTGCAGGGTGGGCTGGTGACAGCGCGGCCAGCAAGGGCAGCACGCTCCCGGTAGATGCTGTACACAGCCTCGGCCAGGCTGGGTGGCTGCGGTGGGGTGCAGAAGGAGGAACGCCGTGGCGAGGACGCCAGGTCCGGCGGGGAAAGGGAGACACCCAGTCCTGGTGGCCAGGAGCTCTTGGCCAGCATGGCTGCAGCACCCAGGCCTTCACCACCAGGCTTTAGCTCCAGGCCCCGGGACTGCACGTAGTTGACAAAGCCGTTGAGAGGGGCTGAGGCCGGGGTGCCTCCGTCCTTGGCCCGCAGGCTGTGGGCATCGATGACAGTGGAGTAGAGGTCACGCAGGTTGATGATCTTGGTCTTCTTGTCACGGTTCTCGTGCAATACCGCATTGGCGCAGATGAAGAGGAAGATGCCGATACCCATGATGAGGGGGCCCAGCACCTTCAGCTTGTCTGAATGCAAGTAGCTCGAGAAAAGACGGAAAAGGAAACCCACCGAGGCCTGGGGGGACAAGGAAGTGGGGGGGGACTGTGGGGACCCCCAGGTGGTAGCAGTGGTGGAGGTGTTGGCTCTGGGGGGTGACTCTGGATGGATCTCTGCTTGTGCCCCTTCCTGGCTCTGGGAGTGATTCTTGGGGGTGCCACCCTGCGGTGCCAGGTGCCGGCCCCCGCTGAAGCTGCCTTCTTTGTACACCTGGCTGGGCTTCGGCCAGTAGCCCACCACGGCCAAGGCGATGCCCACCAGCAGTACCAGGATGCCACAGAGGGCGATGAGCCCCGAGAGGGAGAACAGCTTGAGCTTGCCTTTCACCACCACCACGTCGTTCTTGCGCTTCTTTTTGGCCTTGCGTTTGCGTTTGGGGACTTGGTTTTGGGGTCGTGAGGGGTCCTGTTTCCTAGCCGAGATCCTCAGGAGGCCTCCAGTGGCGATCATGGCTGGCTACCCAGAGCACTGCCCCCTACGGCCACTCCAGCTCCTGCAGTAAAAGGGAGAAGAGAAGAGAATGAGGACCAGGGGCACAGACCTGCAGCACAGGAGGTGTCTCTGTTTGCTGTTCCTCATTCAAACTCCTGCTAATTAAAACCCTCAACAAGTGGGATGGGGGTTGACACCAACAGGCCGATCTCCCTTGCCCACACAGCTCCCGTGTACGAGAAAGAGACAGACAGACCGACAGCATCGAAGCAGCCGTGTGCCCCACTACACTCTTGCCAAACAGCTAATTAATTTCTTCACACTGCAGGTAAATGATAGAGGGAGTGGTATCCGCTGGTGTAGACAGAAAAATGATCTTGCCGGTCTCAGAAGGAGCTTGCAAAGCACCAGAGCTCAGAGGATGCTGAGCCCTACTCCCTAACGGTCTGGGGTTACACTGCACACTGACTGTGGTTAGCGATATCACACAGGATTTGAGGGGATGGGGGAAATAAAAGCAGGAAGGCAGTATATTTGATCTATAGATACCATTTGTTTCATTACACTACTTACACATTACTGGGGGGGAGGGTTAAACATACTACTTGCCATTCGTAAATGAGTGGGAAAGGAATCACCGTGAAATGCACAAGGGAAACATTTGAACACTGGAAAGCGGTGCCCCGTGAAAGTTTTTTCCTAGCCATTGCACTAGATCTGCAATATTAGAGAAATGTGCCTCCTGCCTGCGGTCCAGAGGCATCCCTGGTTTGGGAACATGTGCGATGCTCCAGGTAACCGTTATGTAACAGCGGCTAATTCCTCCCCCCTCCCTCCCTCCCCCCGCCCCCAGAGAGGGGAGATGGTGGCTGGCAGGTAAGAGATGGCATGTCAAATCTTATTAAAGGAGGAATGAACCCTTGCAAGTCAC
>NW_008825614.1:19914378-19915244 GCF_000699105.1 Pygoscelis adeliae
ACATTGAGCATTTATAGCTTTTGTTTTACTGGACCATCAGAAGTCATCTCTCTGTTCCAATGATCTGAGCTGCAAAATGCAGCGTGTAGAAGCAATTCCCGCACTTTTGCAATTCCTTTTGGAAGATATTCCTTCATGCTACTGAGGAGCGGGATCCCCTCCCCCCTTTCTCTTTCTGAGTGTCCAATTATTTTTTCTTTGAGGGAGCAAAATATGACAGCACCGAATATCATACGAATCACAAAATTCAATTCATTGCACTGAAAGGCGACTAAGTAAGCACCTAAAAAAAAAATCTTGCTCCCCTTCCCCCGTTCAGCTTTTAAATCTCATTTCTTTTCTGTTTTATTCCCAGATTTGCCACATATGCGGTAATTTTGTATCCCATTTACTCCGTTTGTATTTTCCCCAGAAAAAGAAGGGTGTTGTCAGCGAGGACATCGTTAAATTACTCTCCGAGCTACTGCACGCTCAAAACAAAGAGCGGAGACTTGCCTTCTCTTTCCTACCCCTGAAGTATTTATTAAAAAAAAAAAAAAAGGGCAAAAAAAGAGCATTTTTCGTTGATGCAGAAGTGTAATCATCGGGGCATGCTTTGCTTTAATTGTCGGCTCGTTGATCTCATTCTTTCTGCTGCCCCACCAGCCAGCAGCCCGCCTCCTCCACCACGGCGAAAACAGATGGTAAGCAGCTCCGAGGAACCTTCCCAATTCGGCATCGCCCGGCACTTAGTTTTGGCGATGGAGAGAGCAGAGCTCGGCACGCGAAGGAGGGCACCGCCGGACCACCGGCCATTGCCAGTCACCGCGATGCAGCGAAACAACCCGGGACTCGCAGGGGCTTGGCGCCGCGGTTCGCCCGGAACG
>NW_008825614.1:19916357-19916562 GCF_000699105.1 Pygoscelis adeliae
GAGGGGCAGCCTCTCTCCTCCTCCCTTCCTCCCCGCTCTCGACCCCCCCGGGGGCTGTCCTCTCCCATCTCCTCTCACCGCTTTAGTCCTTCCCAGGGTCCACCAGGTCTCCCGTTCAGGAGCTCGTAACGGGAAGCGGGAAGACCCTCGGCCTCCTTTCCACCACTGATACCTCAGCAGCCTCAGGCTCAGCCACCCCACCCTT